>NC_081410.1:245724532-246024532 GCF_030272615.1 Cryptomeria japonica | reverse complement strand
TTTGGATATTGACTTCCAAATATCCCTTGGTGCAAAAGTATCATTCTCATAATAGAAAAAAGGTGCTCCTTGCATGAACACATTGATTTCCTCCAAGCGTGGCCCAATAGGTTTCGCAGGAACTCCAAAACCAGTTAGTCCCTCCAGACATAAATTAGAGACGTCACATCAGACACTCCAGACATTGTTTGTTTGTATTGCACACTATCTATCTATTTATCACCCTTAAACACTTTCCTCTGCCATTCTCCAATTGCTCTCTTCTAGGCAGCTGATGAGCTTGTTTCCATGTCATTCAAGATAATTCCTGCTTGCTTTCTTTTAGGAAATTTGCTTACACATGACTCTTCAACTTGTATGTTCTGCTTCTGTACAGATATAAATTTTAATTCACGCTCAGATAATAATTAAATTAAATAAGCATTTGTAAAGAAAAAATTTAGTCATTCGATGTTACATATTATCTGACAGAAAGATCCTAGACAATTCTTGGAGAAAGGAAACATCATTGATAATCATTTTTTGCAAATAACACTGAATCAAATAAATTAAAATGTTTTATGTAATTTTTAAAAATAGAACTCGTTCAATGCTTTCATTCACTGACGGCAAAGCCGTTTGACCCACATCATCTCTCGTCGTCGGAATTCCGATGACAACTAATGGAACGTCCGACGAGGATGCTGTGCATCCGACGACACTCCTCTGTCGGAATTTTATCCTTTGGAGTTGGAATTCCGATGATAGGCCGAGATCGCAACGGTATTCTTTCAGGGTATGAGCATCCATGGTGGCCATCGGAAAGGTTGGAGGTGATGTCAGAATTGTGACGATCGCAAGGATAGTTGGAACTTCCGACACAAAGTTTTCGACGGCTTTTTTTGTCGGTAGTGCGACAAAATTTTGTTGGAATTCTGATGATTTGTCGTCGAAATCTTGACCCAAATGTACTAGTGAATATACAATCAATCCATAATACCAAGATCATAACCAATATGAGCTTGGGTAAATAATCACAAATAGCACATAAAATATATTCCAATCAATAAACCATCCCTGGGACAACTTAGGAACCCTTATAATCAAAAGATAACAGCCTCTGGGAAGAAATAGGACTAGATAATCAGCTCAGAAAACCCAAAAATGATCAAAACACAAAAGACAAGGTAGTTTAGTGTATCCATGGGAAATAGTAGCACATAGAGCACTTCTTTTAGCTCATAGAGAACTTCTTTTAGCACATACATGAAAAAGTCTAAAAATCAAAAGATAGAGCAAATAGCACATGTAACATATACAATGACACATATAGCACCCAAAATAGTGCACAAGACTCAACTTTTATAGCATACAACTCATCTTTTAGCGTATACAACTCATTCTGTAGCGCATACAAGATAGAGACTAAAACTTAGAAGAAATGAAACTTAGACAATTCTGATTCAAATAGAAATCAACCAAATCACTCCCACAGTCTTGAATCAATCCAAAAAGGGACGCAATGACATTATAACTTAAAGAAATTAACAAGTAACAAAATGAGAATCGAAACATAGGAAAGTCCTCCATTAGAACTTGAACTTAGTTCACGACAATGCAGGATTTTCCCAAAGAGGTAAAAAATCCAACAAAAGGATGGACAAATAAGCCAAGAATAAAAGTCAATAGAGCTTCCTCATACAACAACCACCACAAGACATCACCGGCAAAACACATAGAGAAAACCATACACAAGAACCATTCTTAGCAGTAGAGCTAAATTCCAATAGAATAATAACACTCATACCCCCAGATCATCAATATACAATGCAAATTTTATATCCTTATATCTATATGAGAATCTTCCCAAAATCTCCCAAACATCACACACACAGGCACAGAGTAGACATTTATTTTTAAGAAACTAAAATGCAATAGCAAAGGAGTAAAAATCTCCAACCTGGATAAAGAAATTATGGGAAGACAACCAAATTTTATGAAGCAAAATAATTCGAGGTCTAACCAAACCAAGCATACTCCAACAAAATCCAAAATCCATTCTTCAAATTCACAGGAAAAATTCCCGTGAAGGCTAACCCTGGCGAACTCACAACAAAACTCATAAATAAAAATCAAAGCCAAAATATAGAAAAATGTCAGTCAATCAAAATAATAGATTAAAATATACTTCATGCCTACCATACCATAAATTGAGGCATAATAATATTATTTGAACTTACCAAGCTCACAGCCAATGGTAAAATAGGGTAGGTAAAGAATATAATATTTAATTAACCCAATGAGATAAAAAAAAAAGGGGGGGAAATAATAATATAAACAACCAATGATAAATTAAACCATGGGCACAATTAAATATAAAAGCCCAATAGTAAAATAACCAAAGGTTTATAAATAAATAATAAGTAGCCAATAATCATTAAATCAATAAATAAATAATCAATAACATAAAATCACTTATTAAATATAAATTTGAATATTAATCTCTTAGTGATATTAAATATTAATGTCAACTATTTATTTAATTTATAAACTATGTAAATCCATTAAATTAATTTAACATTATTAAACTATATAAATCAATTAATTAATTAATAATTTAATTAATCAATAATCATAACACTTCAAAGCGACCCAACATAGGATAAATCAAGAGACTACTTGATGCTAAACAATAACTCACACTAAGACACTAAACTGACAAGAGTAATCAACTTAAACCTAGAGTATAGAATGAGATTTCATGCCATCTCCAATCAACTTACCATTGGGATAAGACATGCTCAAACCTATGAAGCCAGGTGGAGTCAATGTCTAGTACTTGCAAACCTATCATCACAACACAAGTACAACAACATATACCACAACATATATCATAAAATAGGAAAACAAGTGAAGGGGAACCATAATGTCATTGCATGCTCATGAATGAGTGGTATGACATCGTCCCCATCACAAACACAGTAAAAGATAGTCATGAGAACATAGTATCATCATCATATCCAATATAATCATGAAATAGGGTTAGTACATAGTATGATACCATCAAATCATCATAAAGAAGACTAAGTTATATCAATATGATCCATTGATGTACACAAAGGCAAGATGGATCAGGGATGGGCACTACATAAAACCTTTTAGTATCATGACCGAGTTGATGGTGATACAGGAAAAAGACTTTGGGTTCATGATAAGATGGCAAAGGTTTGGAGGTATCAACTGGCTTGATGGGAGTAAGTTTCAACACATTAAATTATTTATTAATTTTGACATTATGTTATGCAAAGACTCAGAAAGAGGATTAAATTCTTTTCTAAAGTATTTGGATAAAGGGGCCACACTTGATGTCGTGGTTGCTACTTCAGTATTGATATAGTCGTTTATCTTTATGTATCCCTTGTTTGGTTTAAAATTTATAAAATATTGATGAGCACTCTCATTCTTATCAACTGGAGCCATTGAAGGAGATGATTCAAATTAACTCACTTGAAGCTGATAATTATGAAGCACTGTGCACAAATGCATAAAAGAAGTAAACTCAGAAAAGAGAAGATTATCCCAAATGTCCTTTTGTAAATTTGCAATAAAAGTTCTCTGAACATCATGATAAGGCATAGGATAATCAATTTAAGAATACAAATGTTTGTATCTGTCAATATAATTAGTCACTTTTTTTCAGCTCCTCGTTTAAAATGAATTAAATTACTCAAAGCAATATTAGGACCAATATTAATGTGAAATTGTTGAATGAAAGCATTAGCTAATTGTTTAAATGATGCAATAGAATAAGGAGGCAAAGAACAAAGCCATTGCAAGGCTTTATCCCAAAAAGATTTAGTAAGCAATTTAGCCATAAGTCCTTGATTATGAGCAAAGTCACTACACAAAGTTTGAAATGTTTTCACATGAGTCAAGGGATCAATTTTTCCATTGTATAACTCCAATTCAGGGACTTCCATATGTTTAGGAGGGACAACAAGGATAATGTCATCAGATAATGGGCTCGCTACATCAAATGTGGGCACATTAAAATTGGATTGGTTAATGGAAGCCAATTGTTGCTTCGGTGAATGGATTGAAATTGGACATATTGTATTGTGATGAAGAAGTAACATTATTGTATGTAGGTGGAGGTGGAACACTATGATATGTAGGTCTGGGAGATGATTGGGATACAAATGGAAGACTCATAGAAGGAGTTATTTAATAATTTTGATTAACAAGGTTTCCCCCTTGACTAACATGTGTAGGATTCACATTTTGTGTGGAAGTAGTCATGATAGAAGATGTAAATGTAGGCACACTAGGAAAGGATGTAGGCATGGGAATGGAATGATTTACTTGACTAGTGGATTGAGTGTAACCAAGCACTTCGACATAACTTTTAATAGGAATCATATTTGTTGGTGTAAATAATTATTCATCATGGATATTATTACACCTCACTTAAGTTTACTTAGGAAATGCATATCATAGTAGTTTGGGTATGAGACACTTGGGTGTTTGTGCCACATTGGGATAGTGTGTGTAGGGAAATTTCCACCTTTTATGGTGTGATCTTGCTACTACTTTATCATATCCACTTATTGTGGAGTGATAATTCCACCTTCGGTGGGTGATCCACCTCATGTAGAATATTTTATTGTTTCTCCTACCTACCACACCTATTTCCTACCTACCCTTGTTTCTTATTGAGCCACATGTCATGTTTGTGTGCTCACATATCCATATAGCCTTGCCTATATATGCAAGCTCATATTCATTGTATGAACAACTATTTTTTATCTATTGATGAGAATACAGTTTATTCTTGTCCTATATTTTGTCTCTCCATTTTGTACTTTTCATTGAGCTCTTGATCTTGGAAAAATATCACATGGTATTAGAATCATTAGAGCATCATTGATTCGTCTTTGAGAGGCATTGTTGAAGCATGTCAAGAGGTAGATATAAGGAGAAGCATCTTATAGAGGCATCCTAGACCAAATCCGATCTCTCCATTGTGTTAAGGAGGCTGCTTCCGTGAATTTTGACTACAAATATGCCTATGTTCGGGTAAAATTGTTTTTGTAGCAAAAAAAAATTAGTTGGAGGGCCATTTGACTCCTTCCGATCAACAATTTACAGAATTTGTTTTCAGTTGCATTTCATTTTCTGCATTATTTATCTTACCTGGGCAAATTATTTTAGTTGTATCAGGCACATTTATTTTCAGTCGAAATATTTATTGGTTCAATTTCTTTTGGGAAGAGGAAAAACTAATATTTAAATATGTGTGTACATCCAATACCAATGTCAGATTTGTCCCCCCGCCTTGTTTGAGGCTACATACTTTGTAATTTTTTGCACCATATTTATTCTTTGCGCAGTGTCATCAATCTATAGCTCAGTTTTTTTGGCGTAATGGTGGCGACCAACTCTTTTCTATAAAGACCATCGATCGCTGCTTAGGGCTTGCATTTATTGGTGGGCTTCATTTTGGCTTGGTCGGATCATCGTTTGTAAAGAATTCATACACATGCAAGATCTGCAGGTTTATTGATTTCTCATCACACTTACAAGATGGCTTTTGCATATGCTCATTAGCCCTTGCCTCTATTTTCAAATCATCTCTTTGGTGTCCACTGCATTTTCCTTGGCTCTTACGATCTGTCTTTGGCTATTTCTCGATATTATGTTCTAGTAGATCTATGAATTCTGATAGACCAGTTGTCTATGGTTATTGGCACAACATTTTGCTTCGAGATTAATGACTTTCTTGGGCTCGTGGTTTTCATTTACGAGATTGCCATTTTGTGAGGTGGTTCATTCATGTGTGAGGATCTGCTGAGATTTATTTATTTGTTGATCTTATGTAAGTACCCACTTGTGTGGGATGTGGACTGTGGAGTGAAGAGGCCCCACATGGGTCCCTCCTCTTATACCCTTTAAAGTTTATTTTGAAAGCTTTTTTAATCAAATCTTTTTCTTTAAAAAAAAAAGTTTTTTAAGCACAAGGAATATTTTGTGGATTAAAGAAGATTCTGCTTATGATATTTTGACATCAACATACGTAAAGGAATTTTCAGCCCCATCTCCATTTGCATTTTTTAGTTTGATAGGAAAACTTCAAATGGTGATATCTCAGGCTCAGAACCTCATTTTCCAGTGCAAGTTTTTTTATTTGGGGTATAATTTCATGTAATTTCACGTGGTGGTGTTATTTTATGATTTGGATGGACAGATTTTTCAGAAATCTCAGTTTTTGGTGACTATACCTATCCAATCCTCATTTCTGCAACTTCCAGGTCTCCATTTGGCCTCATTCGAACTACTTTTCAAGTGTCATTTTCTTTGAAAGTGCATAATTTTTTGTCTACTCTCATAATATGCTATCATTTTGTAGCGATTTTGGGTAGAAATTGTACTTTTAGCATATGGTCATTTTTGGCCAATTTGGCACTTGTATTGCATAGATCTATCTAGCTGGTCTTTTGCATTGTAGTTCTCAGACTATTGGGGCAGTTGTAAAACAAAATCAAAAGTCCACCTTGCCATTATTTGCAAGTGGCCTATTGTACATGCAATACATATAAAGTGCCAAAAACTTCTTTTTTTTTTTCTTTTTTTTTTTTGGGGGGGGGTGGGGGGGGGTACTTTGATTGAGTGAATTTGGGGGGTGTCTCTTGTGCTTTTGTACTCCTGTGTTACTTCCTTTTTTCTATTATGGGTTCTCTTAAGTTTCCTCTCTTAACTCCTCATAATTATGCTACTTAGAAAATTGATGCATGGAGTAAACTTATGGAAAAATGACTAACTCATTATATTGATCAAACTATTGTTGCTCCCACTGATCCTAAGGTTGATCATGTTGGTCACTTGGATTGGCTCACTAAAAATATAATGGAAATTGGTACCTTAAGAAAGTATGTATCAAAGGATATCATTTTTCATATTGAGAAATGTACCTTAATCAAGGATGATTAGCAAAAGTTTCAAGACTTGTATGGTCAAGTTGATGAGATTAGGGGATATCAGATTGATAGTGATCTCACCATGTTAGATCCTAAGAACTTTGATACTATAGAAGATTATGTCACTAAGGAAAAAGATTTGAGGGCACAACTCAAGTATTGTGGCATTTATAAGTAGGATACTCAATTCATCTTCAATTTGATGGGAAAGCCTTCACAAGAATATGCAACATTTGTTTCTAGTTTCCAAACCCATAGGATGACAATGGGTTCAAGCTACACAATGCCTACATTTGATGCTTTTGCCAAAATGTTGATGATGGAACAAACTAAGTTGATAAGCATGGGCATTCTTAAGGCTTCTAAGTCTCAAGCATTAGTAGCAAATCAAGGGAACAAAGGAAATCAAGGAAAGGACAACTCAAACAAGAAGAAATGGAAATCAAAGCCTAAGGACAAAGCATCACCTTCTCCACAACAAGGAGATTCATCCTCTTCCAAGAGGGACAATTCACCAAAGAGGGAGAGACCTATTTGTGCCTATTGTAAAAAGGTTGGTCATGAGGAGTGTTGTTGCTATTCTAAGAAGATTGATGAGCTCTCACACATCCTCAAAAAGCATAACATTGATTTGCCTAATATCTACAAGAAGGAGGATTCATCACCTTCCATGTCCTCACATTCAAAGGGGAAAGGGAAAGCATTCATGACTTCTACAAGTGTGAAGACTCACTCTTTTGGGACAAGAAAATGAAAATCTCTTTGTGCTACTACAAGCCATGATTCAGGGAGATGGATTCTAGACTCAGGGGCTTCTCATCATATGGCATCTTCGTAGTCTATGTTCTCTTCATTTGAGCCTTGCACCATGCCATAGATTTTGATGGGCAATCATACATACATGGATGTGATTGGGAAAGGATCTATTTCCATTGGGGATAACTCTTTCAATGATGTATTGTGTGTACCCCATTTGACAAATAATCTCATTTCCATCTATCAAATCACACATGGTGCAACAAAGAGAATTGTGGAGTTCACACCTGAGTCAGTTTTCATTAGAGACTTGGATAATAGAGCTATCATTGCGACTGGGGTGGTTGGTCATGCATCTCGGTTATACTCCTTTTTAGATTTTGTTGATGATGATGATTTCACATATGATGATTCTACACATGATGATCACACTTCTTATGATGGTTCAGATTTTGAGGAGAACTTTGGGTACTTGAACTTGGGGATTCTCACATGTGACCCCATTCTTGAGCCTTGTGCTTCATCTCCTCCTATTGATATCACATCACCTCTTGCACCTGATGATACAGATAGTGCGACAATTTTTCCTTCTTGTGATTCAGTGCAATAGGATATTCATTGTCTTCCAACTTCAGTTTCTTGGGATGATTACTTGACAGACATTACAAGATTGTTTGTGGAATCCTAAATTGCATATTTGGGAGACATCATTGATGATATTCATCTTCTCTTTGATGAAGATGATCCTTCTTCGATTATTGCGAGGGAACAGTCTGACCCTCTTGTTCATTCTCTACATGATCATTCTGTTGATCACTATGTTTGAAATAAATAAAAAATAAAAAAAAATCTTCCCATAGGTTTGAAAACTAAAAGATTATCGGCCAAGATATTGTATCGTGCATCTCAAAGGGAGTTTCACCGAAAGGATACTTTCATCGAAATTGAGCATGACATGTAAAGCACTACGCAGAAATGTTTTCGGCAGAATATCACTATCGGTAAATAAAGGAAGCCGCTCATCGATACTCCAGTTTCATCGAAAAGTGAAAAGCAAAAGGTAAAGGTGATTTCGAAGAAATACAACTGCCGAAGAAATTCATAAAGCATCCATCAAAATTCAAATCTCATCGATAACATTATATCGAACAAGGACAGAGGTGTTTTATCGATAAAGGGGATATCGAAGGAAAAGGACTTTCGAGGAGCTTGCATGAACTTTCACCGAAGAACAGAATTCATTGAAATATGATTTCGATGAAACTTGTGAATAACTTATCGAAAGAAAGCTCGTCGAGGAAAAGATGATTTCGATGAGTCTTGAAAATGATTTTTCGACGTGAGCTATTCACCGAAAAAGTGATATCGAGGAAAGTGAGCTTTCGATGAAAGATCAAAACGTTCGGCCGAAGACAAGGGTTTCATCGAAAACTTTACTTACGATCATTTTGGTCGAACTGTACTTCCAATGAAAGAGTTAAAGGCCCAAGTGAAGAATGTCACATCTGCAATTAAGTTTAAACATTTGAATAGCCGTTGTAGACACAGAGACATTAACTGTTCACAAGTTGCCCATGCAATTACAGCCGAACTGATCAAATCTTCATAAGAACTAGATTGATGCCAAAAGACTGACAATTGCGAGGAATTTGCTTAGGTTCATGAATGATAATCTGAAGAAACCAGACACTTCTCCAAGTAAGTGTGATTTCTCGTATTTACTAAAACTATGGAATCTTCTTCTTCTTCTAAAAAGAGTAGAAAAGGTAAAGAATTAAATCCTGGGGAGAAGCCCAAAAGACAGAAAAAGGAAGGTAGAGCCTTGACTCAGGATTTGCTAGACCAGTGCCCGGCATCCAGCGTGAGGTCTAAAAAGATCAAGAGTGAAGAAGAAGGATTAAAGGATAGATTTGAAAATCTGGGAGACATATGGACCGAAATCAGGGGACATGAATTGTTCCTATTTAGTTACAAAAGGAGGGATGCTCCTGAATCCATAAGTAATCTATGGAAGAAAAACTTAGGGAAATTGGTTGTCCCAAATGTGTTTGTGGATGTTGAACTAATGAAAGCCCCGGTAGATTGCTATAATCGGAGAACCAAAACCATATGCGACTACCGAGGGAATCCCTTGGTGGTGATTAACAAACAGACTATTGATATGGTGTTTGATCTAGACTGGGAAGTAGAGGAGAAAATTGATATGCAGAAGCTGTCGCGGGAATTCTTTAGCTTGGAAAACATCTACAGGACATGGAGATTACCTATTCACCGGCCGAAGGTGGGTGGGTCCTTTGTTAAGTTCAACAAAGATGAAAAGGTGCCATTTGATGTCAACCATTTCCATCCATATTTTAAGTATACATATTATACTGCAACTCAAGTATTAGGTTTAGAAGCTCATCCTCTCATGGATATTGGGGTTATGGTTCTGTGTGCTGATTTACAATCAAAAGACCCTAGGTCATTTGATTATACCACTTATGTTGTAGATGCCCTAAATCATGGGTTGGAGAAGTTAAAAGGGGACCTTGTGAATATCCATTTCTCATTGTACTCTTTATTGATGCATATTATTCTTTATTGCAGACAAGAAATCAATTTTTGGTCAGATGATTTCTGCATCAGAGCTTATGATAAGAATGGTTTGAGATAACCAATTCAGTTGTGGGTTTCTACATGGGATCAGAGATTCATGAACAACCAATACTGGCACTTTCAGGAATATTTTGTGAAACCCCTTAGTGCGGCCTTTGGGCAACATAGAGATTATACTCTGTCCCCTGAAATTAAGAGATTTCTCAAGCCAAAAGACTTCTCTCTGGAGTCACAGATTGATCACAATTGGGGTGATTGGTATTGCCACAATAACCATACAGAAATCAGGGTATTTGGGTATGAAGGAAAGCCACACATGCTTCCAATTACAATACCAAACAGGGTGGCTAGCCTAGAGATTGTGAGGCAACTATCTACTGTCAGTGCCAAACATCTTACGGATTTCGGTAAACAGTCCATCGTTCCAGGTTTATTGGTTTTTTCTGATTTTATTGTTAAAAGTTCAAAAAGTTATCATCTTCTTCAAAATAAATTAGATTACTATGGCATGACTCTGGGTGAACCAAGAGAGAACTTTGATCCTGAGGGATATATAAGAGCTGCCAGGGCGTCACAAAAACTAAAGGCTGGAATACATGTGGCTAAAATGCCAGATGATTTGATCAAGAACCTTGAAAGAGAGGAAGCCAGGGTTTTGAGAGAAAGAAGTGAAATGACTTGGGAGGCTTTCAAATGGAAAAGGGCAAGAGGGGTGGTGGATGGAGATTTACTTGGAAACCTCCAAGATCCTCTGGAAATCGCCAAAAGGCTACTCCAACATGAAGTAGAAATCATGCGTAGAGTGCCCCCACAATTCTTTCACTTTATCAACATTGAGAAGGATAGTCAACCATTGGCTCACATGTCACCAAAATCAACTGCTAGTAGTATCCCTGCTGATTGTCCTAGAGAAGATTATCCTCCTGGTTTTGAAGCAGAGATGAATATGGACACTGGAGAAATTAACATTAAAGATGTTGTTGATATAAGGATGACAGAGCATGAAGATTTTGTTGTTGACGATGGATTCGCCTCTTCGAGGGAATTCCTTTCATTTTTATACCAGTATAAAGGGGCACATGTGAAACGAAGCATGGCTAGAAGACCAGAAGAGGAACAGATGAAAAGACTAGGGGAAGAAATTGATACCCTCATGAAAGATATGACCCCTGAGAAAGGGAGAAGATTATTAAAAGAGGCTGGTATTATCATCTTTTCTAGTTGGGACATAAATTCAGCACTTTTGTTTGACGGATTCTTGAAAAAGCAAGACTTGAATCAATAGGTGTTGCCTCAGGAGATTGACGAATTATTCTTAGGCTCCGGATATGATCCTAATAAAAAGGCTCTCCTGCAGTGGGCGTTATATCCAAAGGGAAAAAGGCCTATTATTGTGGATATTGAAGAAACCTTTGGACATCTCATGGTTCATCAGGTTGGAAAGACTGACCCTAGGGTCACTGCTAAATTAAACTTGGATGTTGCCAGATTAAATTTGGACCAGACATAATTCTTGGTCAGAGAAAACATCACTTATAAGGGATTGTATGAAAAATCTAAAGAGGAGAATCAAAAGTTACAAGAAAAAATATTGCAACTTGAGACAGGGACTCCCATAAATGAATATACCTCATATCCCACAGGACGTAGCTTGGATGATGTTTCTGATGCTCTGTACTGGAAGTATCAAGCAGATAAGGCTACCAAACAGGCAAATAGTATCCAGCAAAAGATGGATAAAATGGTTAACGATATCATTGGACACCGATTTAACACCATGCTTTCATATATTGAACAATATTGGAAGGTGTACACTGGAACTATAAAGGTATTAAGAGAGCATGAGAGATTAAAAGCGCGATTGCACGAAGTACTAAACAATGTTGATACGATGACGCCAGAGGAGAAGGCTGAAGGGACTGCGCACATGGAAACTCATGTTAAACTCGAAGATGCGCTAAGGAGACATCTTAAGGAATTGGATGATGGGAGACCTATTGGAATGCCCTCAGTCTATAAAGAAGGAGATGTAATATCTCTGGAGGATTTGCGGAATGAGCTTGTCAGTGTTAAGGATTGGGCTTTATCAAAAATGGATCGAAGCAAGGACATGGCCCCTACTGTCAACCAGATGATATTCGAGTACTTGTCACAAGGAGAAGAATTGAAGAAACAAAGTGCTAGGATCAAAACCTTCAAAGATGATGATTATATTCATCATTTGGGAATTCTTAATCTCTTTTTGCTTAAATTTGTTAAGAACATTCAAACTAACGATTAGCATTTTGAAAAGACATGTCTTTTCATGAATAGCTTTCGTTCTCATATATATATGAGAATGGTTTTTGTAATAAAGGGGGCGAATACATAATAAGAAGATAGCAATGTATGATAACTTGTAAGTATTTTTGCACAAACTTCGATGAAATACATGCTATGAACTGTTGTTTTTCTTTGCATACGTGTTATGTATTATTTCACTTTGTTCTGGCAATCGTCTGTGATATTATCTAAAGTGATAAGGTTATTCATATTCTTGAAATCAAATTTATGCTTCATGTTATAAGGTTGAAACAAGAGTTTTGCTTGCGAATTGTAATTGTTCCTCGCAGTACTTCATTGATTGGTCCCTTAAAGGTAGGGTTAAATTCATTCAATCAACGTATGATATAAGCATTCAATTGATTCCAAAAGAAATAATAACCGACAGGTCCATAAAAGGGTGGATTAAAAAACTGTCTCATAGGCTCGCATGATAAGTCCTGAAGAAGCCCAAACAACAAAGAAGGCACTGGTTAAATTCAGATTACACTTATCACTATATTCATTATATGTTATTTTAAAGCAATAGAAGTAATTAGGAAACATAGATCGAATAGCTTCTACAACAACAATCTTGAACTCATCTGCTATATCTCCATTCTAGGAACCTATGCCATTCTGAAACTAGGAGATATCAGATTAAGACACTAAATCTGCTATAAAAAGCATTAGTTGAAGGAACAACTAGTGAGTAGGTATACCCGCCTAGGTCCTACAGAGCCTAAAGTGAGAGAGTCAGTAACCAAATAGGTTCACTCTATAAGTTGGCCAAGTCAATTGGAGGGTTTGATCATAGGAGCTGGCATTTCCTTAGAACCTATCCAATCTGTTGATTTGAGACCCAACAGATTGGCGACTCTGCTAGGGAAAATTATTAAGACTCTGTTGTGGGATAGAACTCAGAAGAAAGAAATAACTTATATCCTCTAAGAAAGAGGTGGCGACTCTAAATTAAGAATATCAATGCATGGAACGAGGTCAGTCACAAAAGGACAATCTTTATCCCAGTTAAATTTCTCTCAACGAAAGAACAAAGACAAAGAATCCATGAATGAATCCATGAGAGAAAGGTACAATCAGTATAAACATGAAAGCAACCAACATTCACCTTTAAGAGAACGGGATAGAGCAGCTACCTCAAGCCCAGTGAATGAGGATTTGGTTGCAGCATATAAAGCTCAGAAGGGGCGATGTCAAATTCCCCCTGGTTTCGAAAATCATGAAGCACAATCCAGACAAAACACACCACTTTCATCAGGATCAGGTATGGCGGATCCTACAGATAGATTTACAGATTTAACTAGACAAATGACGGAAGCAGCTGCTGAGATGAGAGATTCAGGAAGGACTCAGGAATGTTTGGAACTGTGTGCTAAATTAGGCATAAATGTTGGTGAAGATGACTTTAATAAAGATGTAAACAATTATAAGAAAAAATATGCTCAAGGAGTGGGTAAGACGAAGGGTAATGGTTTCAAGGCTTATGAGAACCCCTTGTTTGGTAACAAAAAGGATGATCATGTGCAATCAAGTGCACCACCAGTCCAGCTGAATTCACATACAAACTTTACTACTCATAGTCAGTTCCCGCCTCCTGGTCAAATTTATAACCAACATCCACCCCCTAATCAGTTTCAATATCAACACCAGAATCAATACCCTTTTCCTTATCAAAATCAGATACCCTTATATGGTAATATAAACCAAAACTTTGGGAATCCTCATGGGGGGCATGGATTAATAAATATGGAACAAATGAGGCAATTTGATTTCTTAGGAATGATGGTATACCCATATCCTATCCCAAATGAAATCAGGACCGCAATACCAAGATTCACAGGAGGCAATGCAGTTTCAGGTGAGGCTCATTGTAAAGCCTTTGATGCAGTAATCGAGGATTTTGGTTTACCATATGAAGATGTTAAGGTCAGGTTGTTTATGCAGTCATTAATAGAAGATGCAAGAGATTGGTTTAGAACGTTGCCTGATACATCCATTAGAAATCTTGCAGAATTCAAAGACTTGTTCCTTGAGCAGTATGGAGACCATAACAGCCCTGAATTTGCTTTGCATGAAATCATTAGCATAAAAAAGGAGCAAAATGAATCAGTGATAGATTTTAACAAAAGATTTAACAGGGTTCTAAACAAAATCCCCAATAGGATGAAACCAGTACCTGAGGTGAGCATTCTATATTACATCAATGCTTATGATAGCAAAACAAACTATGAGCTGAGAACCAGAAATCCTAGAGACCTCCAGGATGTTATGAAAGATGCCATTGTTATAGAAAATAACAGGAAGGCTGCTGGTAAAGTAGGGAAAAGAGAGGATGCAAGGTTGTACAATCCTAAAGCACCCAAGGTTAATAAAGATGAAGATAAGCTTGACAAAGTTTTAAATGCCCTAAAGGATTTATCTGTGAGAGTAAACAAAACAGAGAAACAACAATATTACCATCCTGAGAGGCCCAGATTGCATGACATGCCCTATAACACTACATGGAAAGATGGAAAACCAGTAGACAGGAATCACAGAGATAACCAGCAAATTCCAAATCCCTTGAAAAGAACAGTGAACTATGCTCAAGATGATGACATGTGGTGTTATGCTTGCAATATGCCACATGCTCCCTCTTTGTGTGCCGTAGCAAAAGGATTGCAGGAGGAGGAGGATGGTTATGAAGAACATATGGTTGACCCAACTGTTAACATGATATCCTTTGCACAAGAAGGAAGATCAGATTCCATGAACATTGATCAATGCTCTGTGTTACCTGTGACCACTAGCAAAAATGAAAGTGTTAAGCTCAGAATCCCTACTGAAGAAGAAAAAAGAAGAATTACAGCTTATGCCGTTGCACAAGCAAAAAAGACTTATGATTTGAGGAATAGAATGGTGAATCCAAAGTAGGGTAAACCTACTGGTCTTTTTATGAAAGAAACTGATGAGACACTCAAGCGAATAAACAAAGCAGCTAAGACTAAGCAGGTTGTACCAAAGAATAATACAAAGGGTCTTGATGATCAAATAGTAAAATTTCCTTCAGCACAACACTCTACTTCATTTGATATTTCAACTGCATTAACACAATTAAAAGTTTCTGTTCCATTGATGGAAATAATGAGGTTTCCTGAGTACAGAGAAAAAACTTTGGAGATGATTTCAAGTATCCAAGAAGAAAAGGAAAATGAACAGAAACAAGAAGTTCCAACAGGTGACAGTGATGAACAAATGGCCCCAGTTATATATTTAGGGTCCACTATAACCAAAAACCCAACACAGGTAGACCCATTTTATCTCACTTTGGTGATAAACAACAAGAAAATAAAGAATTGTATGATTGATTCAGGAGCAGCTATAAATGTCATGCCTATTGGGGTAATGAAAGAACTTGGATTAGAAGTTGATACTACCTTTGGGCAATGCTATGCCATGGACAACAAATCAATCCCAGTAGTTGGTGTTATGAAGGATGTAGAGTTCAGATTAGTGGCCTATCCGGAAGCATTGTATAAAACAAATATTACAGTGGTAGATGTTCCTCCAAACTATGGAATGTTGTTGTCTAGGAAGTGGTCAAATAGGATTGGTGGATATGTGCAGCTGGATTTGTCATATGCTACGATTCCAATCAATGGACAGGAAGTGAAAATTGATAGAGAACCTCGGTCCACATATATCATAGAAGACATGGAAGAGGCAGTGAACCAAATATGTTTTTTACAAACTGATATGGACAATTTCCAAGTGCAGTTGACAAAACCTAAATTTAAAGAATGGATCCCCGTTGAGTCATGTCTAACTGAAAGGGATGATCAAATATGGAAAATGTTCTTTGATGGGTCTTGTAGTAAGGAAGGAAGTGGGGCTAGAATCCTATTTGTTTCACCTATAGGGCAAACTTACAAGTATTCTTTCAGGTTGTTATTTGAATGCACTAATAACATTGCAGAATATGAAGCTCTACTCACTGGTCTTAACGTAGCAGTCAAGCATGGAATTAAATTGCTAAGTGTCTTTGGTGATTCGGAATTGATAGTTTCACAGGTAAAGGAGAAATATGCCTCAAGACACTTAAGACTGAAACAATACAGAAATGCTATTTGGGATACTATGGAGCTTTTTGATGCTTTTCAGATAAATTGGATAGATAGGTCGAAGAACATCATGGCAGATTTTTTGGCAAATATTGCATTAAAAAATAATGATATAACACTAATTGGGATATCTGAAGTAGAGATGAAAGTAAGACCATCTGTTCCTGACAACTTATACAATTGGCAAGTATTTCAAGATGATGCAGATCTGCTGAACTTCTTACAGTGTGTTGATCATTATTAGATTCAAGCTATAAATTTTAATGACTTTGTGGAAAAAACTGAAGGTAAAGAAACTTTATTTGGATATGAAATCACACAACTAAAGTCAAACAAATTACCAAGAGGCCTAGTAGCATTAGAAAGAACTTTTAATGCTCAGGATTTGATTGAGACTAAAGGATCAACTGTTAAAGAGAGTGATGTTGAACAAATCAATCTAGGGAGCGAAGAAACCCCCAGAAATGTTTTTATTGGAAAAAAATTAACTCCTACCATGAGGCAACAATTGATAATATTGCTAAAAAGATACAAACATGTGTTTGCATGGTCTTATGAAGATCTCAAAGCTTATAGGGAAGACCTTTTTCAACATGAGATACCACTCAAGCCAGAAGCTAAACCATTCAGACAAAAGCAGAGACCCATTAATCCAACATTGTTACCAAAAATGAGGGAAGAGATCATAAAGATGAAAGACGCGGGTATTATTGAACCCTGCAGATATTCCACATGGGTCTCCAACTTGGTACCGGTCAAGAAGAAAAATGGGGATATTAGATTGTGTGTGGACTTTAGGAATTTGAACATATCATCTCTAAAGGATAATTATCCATTGCCAAATATGGATAACATGCTGTAGAAGGTGACAGGGTGTGAGTTATTATCTATGATGGATGGATTTTCAGGTTATAATCAGGTGAAAGTTAAAGAAACTGAAAAATATAAGACAGCCTTTACAACTCCATGGGGCACTTATGTCTATGCACGAATGCCATTCGGATTGACCAATGCTGGTGCTACATTTCAGAGGGCAATGGATGTGGCTTTTGCAAAGTTGATTGATGTAATCATGGTAGTATACCAAGATGACTTAACTGCATACTCAAAGAAAGCTAATGATCATTGTGAGCACCTTGAAAAGATATTTAAAAGAGCCTTAGAATATGGGATTTTCTTGAATCCTAAGAAGTGCCACTTTGGTGTTGAAGAGGGAAAGTTACTTGGACACATAGTATCCAAGGAGGGGGTGAGAATTGACCCTGAGAGGGTAGCGGCTATCAATGAGGTTCCCATCCCCTGAACTATCAAGGCCATTCAATCATTCTTGGGACAAATTAATTTTGTAAGAAGGTTTATTTTGAATTTTGCAGACATAGTAAAACCTATAGTAAGGATGTTAAAGAAGGAGGCCCAAATAGATTGGACTGAGGAAGCAATTGATTCCTTTGTGGCGATAAAAAAAACAATTTCTGAGGCACCAGTACTAATCTCCCCAGATTTTGGCAGACCTTTTATAATATTCTCATTCGCCTCCTGTCACACACTAGCGGCAGTATTGTTGCAGAAAAATCCAGAAGGGTATGAACAGCCCATTGCATATTTTAGCAAGTCTTTGAGCCCTTTAGAAGTAAAATATGAATTGAATGAAAAGAAAGCTTACGCTTTGGTCAAATCAGTAAAATAGTTTAGACCATACTTGGTAGGGGCTGAAGTTATAGCTTATGTTCCCAATGCAGCAGTGAAAGATATCTTCAGACAGACTGAGGTCACGGGCAAAAGGTGTAAATGGATCAACCAAATACAAGAATTCAACATTGAGCTAAAAATCTCACAGGTTATCAAAGGACAAGGGTTGGCCAAACTCATGACAGGAACTGAAATTGAGGAGTCTTGTGTGAATCAAGTTGAGTGGGAAGAAGCTAACTTCAATATTGAGAATACAACATGGTACACTGATATCATATACTACCTTAAGCACTTGAAATGCCCATATGGTATGACTGATAATCAGAGGAGAACTTTGAAGTTAAAATCTGCAAGATATGTAATTGTCAATGGGGACTTATATTGGAAAAATAGAGACGGGATATTATTATTGTGTCTAGATAACTACCAAGCAGAGAAAGTTCTTCATGAGATGCATGATGGGTTTTGTAGTGGTCATTTCTCAGCTAAGACTACTGCACATAAGATATTAAGAGCTGGATATTTTTGGCCATGTGTTTTCAATGACTCTTATAGATATGTCAGAAAGTGTGAAGCTTGTCAAAAATTTTCAAGCAAAATGAAATATCAAGGGTCACTCCCATTGAGACCAATGTTGGCTAAGGAACCATTTCAACAATGGGGGATAGATTTCATAGGGGAGATATCAGAAAGATCTAGTGCAGGACATAGATGGATATTAGTCGCTACAGACTATTTTACCAAGTGGGTGGAGGCAATACCCACTAGACAGGCCACTAGCAAAGTGGTGATAAAATTCATAATGGAGAACATCATTACTAGATTCGGTGTTCCTACAAAGATCATCTCAGACAATGGTATGTCCTTTAGGTCAGAATATTTCAACACTTTTTGTGAAGAATATGGCATCAAAATATCACATTCCTCTCCTTACCACCCTCAAGGAAATGGGCAAGCTGAATCAAGCAACAAGAATATCCTAAAGATCATTAAAAAAATGCTGGGACAAAACAAGAAAGCATGGGATTCAAAGTTGAATCTTGCATTATGGGCAGATAGGATAACTATGAAGAAATCTACGGGAAAGTCTCCATTTGAGTTGGTTTATGGCAAAAGGGCTAGACTTCCTTTGGACAATCTCTTGCCTGTACATAGATTCATGACTCAAGAAGGGATAGATGTTGAAGACCCATCACAAGAAAGGATAATGCAGTTAGTAGAGCTTGATGAGGTCAGAGCAGAGGCTCAGAAGCAGAATATCAAGATTCAAAATCAGATGAAGAAGTTATATGACAAGAGGGCATCAGATAGAAAATTTTGTGTGGGTGATTGGGTTCTAATGTGGAATGCCAGGAGTCAGGACAAAGGCAAGCATGGTAAATTTGAGGCTTTGTGGATCGGACCATATGTAATCATGGATAAAAAGGGGGAGAATTCCTACTTGCTCCAAAACACAACAGGGGAAGTCCAAGAATTGCCAGTACATGGACAATTCTTGAAAAACTTCTTTTCTTAAATACATTCTATTATATGTACAGTAGATTAGGATCCATTCCCATTGTAAATACCATCATGTTAACCAGAGATTCTGAATTCTTGAAGAGATACACAATATGCCTCCATCCTTAGTCAGAGCCACTGTTGATCACTATGTTTGAAATAAAAAATAAATAAAAAAAAATCTTCCCATAGGTTTGAAAACTAAAAGATTATCGGCCAAGATATTGTATCATGCATCTCAAAGGGAGTTTCACCGAAAGGATACTTTCATCGAAATTGAGCATGACGTGTAAAGCACTACGCAAAAATGTTTTCGACAGAATATCACTATCGGTAAATAAAGGAAGCCGCTCATCGATACTCCAGTTTCATCGAAAAGTAAAAAGCAAAAGGTAAAGGTGATTTTGAAGAAATACAACTGCCAAAGAAATTCATAAAGCATCCATCAAAATTCAAATCTCATCGATAACATTATATCAAACAAGGACAGAGGTGTTTTATCGATAAAGGGGATATCGAAGGAAAAGGACTTTCGAGGAGCTTGCCTGAACTTTCACCGAAGAACAGAATTCATCGAAATATGATTTCGATGAAACTTGCGAATAACTTATCGAAAGAAAGCTCATCGAGGAAAAGATGATTTCGATGAGTCTTGAAAATGATTTTTCGACGTGAGCTATTCACCGAAAAAGTGATATCGAGGAAAGTGAGCTTTCGATGAAAGATCAAAACGTTTGGCCGAAGACAAGGTTTTCATCGAAAACTTTACTTACGATCATTTTGGTCGAACTGTACTTCCCGTGAAAGAGTTAAAGGCCCAAGTGAAGAATGTCACATCTGCAATTAAGTTTAAACATTTGAATAGCCGTTGTAGACACAGAGACATTAACTGTGCACAAGTTGCCCATGCAATTACAGCCGAACTGATCAAATATTCATAAGAACCAGATTGATGCCAAAAGACTGACAATTGCGAGGAATTTGCTGAGGTTCATGAACGATAATCTGAAGAAACCAGACACTTCTCCAAGTAAGTGTGATTTCTCGTATTTACTGAAACTATGGAATCTTCTTCTTCTTCTAAAAAGAGTAGAAAAGGGAAAGAATTAAATCCTGGGGAGAAGCCCAAAAGACAGAAAAAGGAAGGTAGAGCCTTGACTCAGTATTTGCTAGACCAGTGCCCGGCATCCAGCGTGAGGTCTAAAAAGATCAAGAGTGAAGAAGAAGGATTGGAGGATAGATTTGAAAATCTGGGAGACATATGGACCGAAATCAGGGGACATGAATTGTTCCTATTTAGTCACAAAAGGAGGGATGCTCCTGAGCCCATAAGTAATCTATGGAAGAAAAACTTAGGGAAATTGGTTGTCCCAAATGTGTTTGTCAATGTTGAACTAATGAAAGCCCTGGTAGATTGCTATAATCCGAGAACCAAAACCATATGCGACTACCGAGGGAATCCCTTGGTAGTGATTAACAAACAGACTATTGATATGGTGTTTGATCTAGACTGGGAAGTAGAGGAGAAAATCAATATGCAGAAGCTGTCGCAGGAATTCTTTAGCTTGGAAAACATCTAAAGGACATGGAGATTACCTATTCACCGGTCGAAGGTGGGTGGTTCCTTTGTTCAGTTCAGTAAAGATGAAAAGGTGCCATTTGATGTCAACCATTTCCATCCATATTTTAAGTATACATATTATGCTGCAGCTCAAGTATTAGGTTTAGAAGCTCATCCTCTCATGGATATTGGGGTTATGGTTCTGTGTGCTGATTTACAATCAAAAGACCCTAGGTCATTTGATTATGCCACTTATGTTGCAGATGCCCTAAATCATGGGTTGGAGAAGTTAAAAGGGGACCTTGTGAATATCCATTTCTCATTGTACTCTTTATTGATGCATATTATTCTTTATTGCAGACAAGAAATCAATTTCTGGTCAGATGATTTCTACATCAGAGCTTATGATAAGAATAGTTTGAGAAAACCAGTTCAGTTGTGGGTTTCTGCATGGGATCAGAGATTCATGAACAACCAATACTGGCACTTTCAAGAATATTTTGTGAAACCCCTTAGTGCGGCCTTTGGGCAACATAGAGATTATACTCTGTCCCCTGAAATTAAGAGATTTCTCAAGCCAAAAGACTTCTCTCCGGAGTCACAGATTGATCACAATTGGGGTGATTGGTATTGCCACAATAACCATACAGAAATCGGGGTATTTGCATATGAAGGAAAGCCACACATGCTTCCAATTACAGTACCAAACAGGGTGGCTAGCCCGGAGATTGCGAGGCAACTATCTACTGTCAGTGCCGAACATCTTATGGATTTCGGTAAACAGTCCATCGTTCCAGGTTTATTGGTTTTTTCTGATTTTATTGTTAAAAGTTCAAAAAGTTATCATCTTCTTCAAAATAAATTAGATTACTATGGCATGACTCTGGGTGAACCAAGAGAGAACTTTGATCCTAAGGGATATATAAGAGCTGCCAGGGCGTCACAAAAACTAAAGGCTGGAATACATGTGGCTAAAATGCCAGATGATTTGATCAAGAACCTTGAAAGAGAGGAAGCCAGGGTTTTGAGAGAAAGAAGTGAAATGACTTGGGAGGCTTTCAAATGGAAAAGGGCAAGAGGGGTGGTGGATGGAGATTTACTTGGAAACCTCCAAGATCCTCTGGAAATTGCCAAAAGGCTACTCCAACATGAAGTAGAAATCATGCGTAGAGTGCCCCCACAATTCCTTCACTTTATCAACATTGAGAAGGATAGTCAACCATTGGCTCACATGTCACCAAAATCAACTGCTAGTAGTATCCCTGCTGATTATCCTAGAGAAGATTATCCTCCTGGTTTTGAAGCAGAGATGAATATGGACACTAGAGAAATTAACATTAAAGATGTTGTTGATATAAGGATGACAGAGCATGAAGATTTTGTTGCTGACGACGGATTCGCCTCTTCGAGGGAATTCCTTTCATTTTTATACCAGTATAAAGGGGCACATGTGAAACGAAGCATGGCTAGAAGACCAGAAGAGGAACAGATGAAAAGACTAGGGGAAGAAATTGATACCCTCATGAAAGATATGACCCTTGAGAAAGGGAGAAGATTATTAAAAGAGGCTGATATTATCATCTTTTCTCGTTGGGACATAAATTCAGCACTTTTGTTTGACAGATTCTTGAAAAAGCAAGACTTGAATCAACAGGTGTTGCCTCAGGAGATTGACAAATTATTCTTAGGCTCCGGATATGATCCTGATAAAAAGGCTCTCCTGCAGTGGGCGTTATATCCAAAGGGAAAAAGGCCTATTATTGTGGATATTGAAGAAACCTTTGGACATCTCATGGTTCATCAGGTTGGAAAGACTGACCCTAGGGTCACTGCTAAATTAAACTTGGATGTTGCCAGATTAAATTTGGACCAGACAAAATTCTTGGTTAGAGAAAACATCACTTATAAGGGATTGTATGAAAAATCTAAAGAGAAGAATCAAAAGTTACAAGCAAAAATATTGCAACTTGAGACAGGGACTCCCATAAATGAATATACCTCATATCCCACAGGACGTAGCTTGGATGATGTTTCTGATGCTCTATATTGGAAGTATCAAGCAGATAAGGCTACCAAATAGGCAAATAGTATCCAGCAAAAGATGGATAAAATGGTTAACGATATCATTGGACACCGATTTAACACCATGCTTTCATATATTGAACAATATTGGAAGGTGTACACTGGAACTATAAAGGCATTAAGAGAGCATGAGAGATTAAAAATGCGATTGCACGAAGTACTAAACAGTGTTGATACGATGACGCCAGAGGAGAAGGCTGAAGGGACTGCGCACATGGAAACTCATGTTAAACTCAAAGATGCGCTAAGGAGACATCTTAAGGAATTGGATGATGGGAGACCTATTGGAATGCCCTCGGTCTATAAAGAAGGAGATGTAATATCTCTGGAGGATTTGCGGAATGAGCTTGTCAGTGTTAAGGATTGGGCTTTATCAAAAATGGATCGAAGCAAGGACATGGCCCCTACCGTCAACCAAATGATATTCGAGTACTTGTCACAAGGAGAAGAATTGAAGAAACAAAGTGCTAGGATCAAAACCTTCAAAGATGATGATTATATTCATCATTTGGGAATTCTTAATCTCTTTTTGCTTAAATTTGTTAAGAACATTCAAACTAACGATTAGCATTTTGAAAAGACATGTCTTTTCATGAATAGCTTTTGTTCTCATATATATATGAGAATGGTTTTTGTAATAAAGGGGGCGAATACATAATAAGAAGATAGCAATGTATGATAACTTGTAAGTCTTTTTGCACAAACTTCGATGAAATACATGCTATGAACTGTTGTTTTTCTTTGCGTATGTGTTATGGATTATTTCACTTTGTTCTGGCAATCGTCTGTGATATTATCTAAAGTGATAAGGTTATTCATATTCTTGAAATCAAATTTATGCTTCATGTTATAAGGTTGAAACAAGAGTTTTGCTTGCGAATTGTAATTGTTCCTCGCAGTACTTCATTGATTGGTCCCTTAAAGGTAGGGTTAAATTCATTCAATCAACGTATGATATAAGCATTCAATTGATTCCAAAAGAAATAATAACCGATAGGTCCATAAAAGGGTGGATTAAAAAACTGTCTCACAGGCTCGCATGATAAGTCCTGAAGAAGCCCAAACAGCAAAGAAGGCACTGGTTAAATTCAGATTACACTTATCACTATATTCATCATATGTTATTTTAAAGCAATAGAAGTAATTAGGAAACATAGATCGAATAGCTTCTACAACAATAATCTTGAACTCATGTGCTATATCTCCATTCTAGGAACCTATGCCATTCTGAAACTAGGAGATATCAGATTAAGACACTAAATCTGCTATAAAAAGCATTAGTTGAAGGAACAACTAGTGAGTAGGTATACCCGCCCCGCCTAGGTCCTACAGAGCCTAAAGTGAGAGAGTCAGTAACCAAATAGGTTCACTCTATAAGTTGGCCAAGTCAATTGGAGGGTTTGATCATAGGAGCTGGCATTTCCTTAGAACCTATCCAATCTGTTGATTTGAGACCCAACACATTCTTTTGAGGTTGATATGATTGTGGATACTTATGTACAACAGTTGGAGGAGGTCTCTTTATCCTTAGAGGAGACATGTGAGTCTTTGGGACTTTTTCTACTTTCTTCTCCACTAGATCTTGGAGTGCTTTTTTCAGCAATGTGGAGCAGCTCACCACCTTTGGAGGGGGTAACTTTTTAGCATCGACATGGGGACACTTGAGCAGTTTTCAGAGATTCCATTCATCATGAGTTTTTTTCATGCATCTTGCCTTCATAATTGGGAAGACTTCATGGATACACTTTTGGTTTTGTTTCTTCCTAAGGGGAGGAACGTTGTTTGACATTCATGGAGCAGTTTCTTCATTCATCTTCGAGTTTCTATCATCGGTGAAAATTCTACATTGAGGGGGTGCTACCTAACTTCTCTTCTTCTCTCATATGGGGGGGACTTTTTCCTAACATGGCCTAGTAGCATTGCTTTGTTGTATTGTAGACTTAAGTGCATTCCCCTAAGTTGCACTTAAGGGGGGGTGTTGGTGTAAATAATAATTCATCATGGATATTATTACACCTTACTTAAGTTTACTTAGGAAATGCATATCATAGTAGTTTTAGTATGAGACACTTGGGTTTTTGTGCCACATTGGGATAGTGTGTGTAGGAGAATTTCTACCTTTTATGGTGTGATCTTGTTACCACTTTATCATATACACTTATTGTGGAGTGATAATTCTACCTTTGGTGGGTGATCCACCTCATGTGGAATATTTTATTGTTTTGCCTACCTACCACACCTATTTCCTACCTACCCTTGTTTCTTATTGAGCCACATGTCATGTTTGTGTGCTCATATATCCATATAGCCTTGCCTATATATGCAGGCTCATATTCATTGTATGAACAACTATTTTTTATCTATTGATGAGAATACAATTTATTCTTGTCCTATATTTTATCTCTCTATTTTGTACTTTTCATTGAGCTCTTTATCTTGGCAAAATCTCACAATATTAGTACATCAACAATATGAGCAAGGCTACACAACAAATCAATAGCAATTTTATCACTTTGCACCATTCTTTTTAATCCTTCAACCAATGGGATTGTCTCACTTTCTGGGTATTGTTGACTCATCCATTATTGAAGATTTTCAAATTGATTGTCAATCTTCTCCAATTGGTAAATGGTGACCCTAGTTAGCAATTCATCCTCATCACAAGAATTATGAAAAGAATGGGGATAAATGACATCATTTGTTGGGTTGGAGGAATCACCAACATCCAAGTATGAAATAAGCTATCCAAATTAGGCTCCATATCCTTGGTAATTAAACCTTGGGAATCCTTGAATCTACAACTTCTTCTCATGAGAATATTGTAGGTATGACTAATAGTAACAAAACTCATGCACAAAGGAGGGAAATTTGAATACACGAATTGAAGATTGTGATTAAACAATGCAAAATTTAATAAAAGTGATTGATTAACCAATTAATTAAGAAATGTGATTTGTGAATTTGAAAGATAAATGTCTCTAAATCATAGCATAACATATCATAAATATTATATATGAAAATAGAATTGAAAATTTATGCAACCCACAAATAAATTAGAATTATAAATTAGGGTTTTTGTGAAATCAACCTCTAAATGTATGTAATTGAATTGAAAATGAGATCTATGAGTGCAAATTTGAAATTTAAAATGTATAAACAATCATATCAGAAATAATGAATCCAAATTAAGCAACCTACAAGTTCAATTTTAGAATTATAAATTAGGGTTTGTGTGAATTTAAACTCTAATTTTATGTAATTCAATTGGAAATAAAATTTGTAAGTGTAAATTTGATTTTGAAAATACATAAACAATCAGATATGAGATCAGAAATTAGAACTTAAGGTGTAAGAAATCGGTTTCACCAAAAATGTAATGGTGAAAATTAGTGTTTCACCATAAAATATAATAAAACCACTAATTTTGCTTAATTTATCATTACATTAGGGAAAGATAAGAATTCGATAGATCTGATATTGAGAGATCAAGATTTTAATAATATTCCAAGCCTCCTAAATGAGGCTCTTCCTTTCCTAAGATTGAATTGAATTTTTGAATTATTAAAGATTGGGGAAAAATAGTGAATTATTAAAACAATTTGATAGAAACAGTAAGCTACAGTCATCATACAAAGCTACCAACCTAGATTTGAGCTAAAGAGGATGGTATAGATTTGTTCCCAGAAGTTCGGCTTGATTTTTTGAGACTTTGGTGGTGATCGCCCCGGTCCTCCAAATTTCTCGTTGTCAAAAGGTGAATTAGTTCATCCCTACGAATCTTGTCAATCCTCCTGAACGTAGCTCTGTACTTGTTCCCACACATAGTAAAAAGGGGAAATTGTTGGGAATAGGGGTTTGACCTAGTGTTGGAATTAACCATAAAATTAAATTTATTTTTTTTTAAAGTGTTGCAGTAAAATACTCTCTTTTTAGGGAAAGGTTGAAAATGAATGAAAACCTAATGATATACCTTTAATGAAGTTTTGTTTGTCTTCACAAGGAATTAGGGTTTCATGTAAAGAGTCTTCATAAAACATAAAACATGAATTTCATGTCTAATGCTTGAATCATGACTTCACTTCTGTTCCAATGCTTGATAGAAGATAGGTTGCTTTCTCACTTGAATGTAGGATCTCAATTATGAATTCCAAGTTATGAGTATTGGGTTTGAAATGAGCGGGGTAGACCTCCTTTTATACTTGTTGGTTGAAAAACAAATTGAATTTTCAACATGAGCCGACATGGGATCTAGGTCCTTGCCCAAATTAAGTGACTTTTATGAGGCCCCGAGATGGGCATTTTTTTTAGAGGACCATGGTGTTGGGTGTCATGGCCCTAGAAATCAGTGCTCCAAGATCTTGGGGAGTCAGTATGGACAGTGAGGAATTATGTTTGATACTTGGTGAGCGGAATTAGTGATTCAATTAGGCCTTAGAGGAAAAACGTTAAAGTGAGGCCTAAGTGAGGACAAAATTATAGGCGAGTACAATTTAGGATGCTACACTTATCCCCCTCTTTATCAAGATTATGAGACTAAGAATACTCACAGTAAAGTACATAGGTCTACATTATATACTTTCATCAATACATCAAAGAGACAAGACACACTAAGCCCCTAGGGACTTTAGGATCTTGCTTACTCCATTATCAAGATAAAAGGAACATCATGAGAAAGAGGAAAGAGAGAGAGAATCATGACTGCTAGCCTAGTAAGGTTCAGTTGCTATGAGTCATGAAAAATAAAAATACCAAATTACAAAGCAAAAGGCTCGGTTTAGAAAGTAACTTGAGTATTGAAACATGTTATGGTGTGTGCATAAAGTGAAACATTGACAAGAGGATGGAAAAGTTATACAAGAATATTGGTATGATGATAGTTTCAAAGACTTTTGGTGCATTCCTCTTGAGGGGTAATCAAGTTAGGGACAAAGGAGGACAAGGTTTGTGTTTTCCTCCCCTCCAATGAAGTTGGGTTCCTTTGGAACTCCTTCTCAATTTGAGACAAGTAAAAGATAGAATTAAGGAAGAAACAAAAGGCTACAAGGAAAGTAGATGATCTAGAGTCAGAAGTAGAAAAAGATGAGAGGAACAATTTTGATGAAGTGGTCCACAAAGAAAAATTATTTATATAGACTAGACCTAAAAGGAGAAAGGTGGAGGAAGAAGAAGAAGAATAAGAGGACACAATGCCTCTTGAAAATAGGAAGAAGGCTAAGATCTCTTTGGTAGAGACCCCTCATGTGATGAAGAAGGAAACAAAACCTAAAGTGCAGAAGAAGAAGAAGAAGAAGAAGAAGAAGAAGAAGAAGAAGAAGAAGAAGAAAATTGAAGATGATATGAATTATGAGCCCTTGGAGTTGAGCTAGTTAATGCTATATGTGACCATAATTCTTTGGGGTATACTACAAATTTGTCTATGGATGCTCCTCTAGCTGATAAATTAATAGTAGAGAAAGTAATCATCATGTATCTAGTTTATTTTGACAAAAGATTACATGAGATTGAAGATAAGTTTTTTATTAAAGGAAAAAAAGGTTTTAAAGGGACCCAAAACCCTTTACAATCAGATTTTGAAAGGATCTAGAACCCTCTACAAGAAAGTTGTCTAAACAAAATGAACATGAAGGCACAAACAACCTAAGACAAAAACCTGTAAAAAGAACAACATGCAATCAGTCACCTAGATGCAAAGAGGACAACTTACAGCCAGTGTGCAACCAGCCCCCGCACAAGAGTCATCAAGCTTTACTTTTAGAGATACTCTTGTGGGAATGGAGAGTCATGTCAAAAGGAGGCTTAAGCATTTTTCTTTCTTGCCCTTAACAAAAATCCAGCTCTCTTCAAGATTGAAGATAAGTTACCTAAAGAACTTTTAGAAGTTTTAACTAAAAAAAGGAAGGATGTAGTAGGAAAAGAGAATAAAATTTGATCTGGTGCTCTAGATAAAGCATGTAGTCTATCATCTAAGGAAGCTAGAGCTAAGATTGTAGAAGCTTTTAATAAAAAAATTAGAACTACGGAAAGAATAAATTTGATCATGGGAAATGATTCAAAATGCTTTAAGAGGATGGTCAAATAGATAGATGATGTGGATTATGATATTGTACAATAAATAGAGAAGACAAACATAGGAACTAGCATTGTAGAGACAAGTGATAGCAAGACTTTTGTAGAAATAAAGTAGCAAAAGGTTGAAGTTGTTGATACAGAAACTAATCCAGATAAGTAGAAAGAAGAGTAGAAAATAGAGAATGCTTTGGATGATAAGAAGGAATAATAGAAAGTTGAGAGTGCTAGTACAGAGACTGGTCTGGATGACTATATTGATGTGGAATAAATAATAGATATTACAGCAAAGGAGATTTTGACTATCACTGTTGACACAAAGAAGGAAGAAATTGAGAAGGAAAAGGTTACAAAAAAAAAGATAGAAGGGAAGACAAAACATATTACAGAAGAGAAGAAAGAAGCAAGTTCAGAGAAGGTTCAGATCAATCTAGTAAAAAAAGGAGAATATTATCGAAAGGATATCAGTGGGAGAATCCTTCAGGGATTCTAAAATAGAACTTTTGTATCTTCAAATGACGTTTGAATTGAAGATGGCATCAGAGATATTAGAAGTATGGGTGACTCAAGGAAGGTTACACTTGGACAAACTAACACCCCTTCACATGCTACACTTGGGTGATGTCCTACATCATAGAGCTAGGAATAAGTACATAGTATCCAAAGTTGAGTGCACTAAGCTGATTGAGGAGACAATGAGGTTTCTCCAAGAGAAAGTTTCAAATGTATAGTTGGATGAATCCTTGAGTGATGAGGATAAATTATGGGAATTGTTAGGAGACCTGAAAGGTTATGCTTCTAATCTTCCAGCGACAATTTTGACTGATGTAAAAAAGAAGTTGGCAAAGAAGAGATTGAATGACCTCATGAATAAGCATGCAAAGGCACACTACCAATTAAAAGATGGAATAACTACATTTGAGAAGAGTGTGGACAATGTGATAAATGTATATAATTTTTTTTTATCAATGACCCGATTTCACTAGAGAAATACATATAAGAAGATTGAAATTTTTGAGGATTGAATTTTGAAGAAGTTTGAGTCTATTGATATGAAGGAAGATGGAGATGGGAAGGTTAGAATGAAGATAGAAGGAATGCATACAAAGTTAAACCTGCTAGGGGAGTAGAAGGAGAAAATAAAGTTCAAGATTTCTATAGATTGAGAGATATTGTTGACATGCATCTCACCAATATCGTGAAGATTTTGAAGGACTCTTAGACATTGAGTGTGTTGGATTGTTGGCATTGACAAAACTGGTCAATCCAGAGAACCGATGTATGAGCTAAAATTTGTCATTGATGTCTAACACTAACTGGTGTAGTGGTATCGGTAGAGTGATGTTTTCTCAGTAAGCAAAGGTGATGACTTACAAACACATGGAAACAACATTGGTAACAAATGACCAAAAGTTCAATCATCTCAAGGAAAGATAGACTAAGCCAACTGGTCTGTCATTCAAGAGGATCGAGGTCACTCTGATGATGATGAAGTCACAAAAGGTGACTCAAGAAAGAAAACTTGAGGTTGTATGCAAACCAGAACCTCATTGGTAAACAAGGGAAGAGACTTGATGCTAGCACAACAAACCGGCAATCAAAGGATGAATCGGTAATATAGAAGTGCAGTGGCATACCGGTACATCGGTATGACAGAAGGAAGACAAGTGATCACCATAAATCTCAGAGCGGTGATCGGTTATTCAGTTATGGTGGCAAAAGATGAGTTGGTGAGCTTGTGTCTACACCAAATCACATGGTCGTAAGGTCAACTTTAGTTATCATGCAGTCAAGCATGATTACCTGCAGATTTTTTGGTTCGCACTTATTTGACTGAACATGACCTAGAAGTTACTATCTTTAGGAGATGCGGTGGCAGAATTTGTTGAACACTTAGCAGGATTGTTGTAAGGTACGCAAAGAAAGAGTGGGAAATTTTGAATTTGAAATCTTCCAAAATCCATAATTGCTTTGATTGAGGGAACACCTGAAAGTGTCGGTAGAAAAAGTATAGTGTGTTTTTTAGTTTATTCAAAAAGATTTGTTCCTGAAATTTGCAATAAGAAGATCTTTTTGAAGGCAATCCAAAGTAAAGAGAAGAGAGAGAGGTAGTGCTAAAAGGATTTAGCAGAGTAAAGGTTGTTTGAGGTAGATCGACAGAGTGCAGAGTCGGGAGACAGAGAACTGGCAGAGTGCAGAGCCAAAGGTCAGAGGATCGATAGAGTGCAAAGCCGAGGGACAGAGGACTGGCTGAGTGAAGAGACGAAGGTGGAAGAAGAAAACCAGTGTTGTGTAGAACAGACACAACTGGTGTGGATAGAGTGTGATTCATATTGAGATCTGATCAAGCTTTCAATAGTTAATTCAGTAGATCATCCAATTGTTGCTTTCTAACCATTGCAACTTAAATCCCTTAACCAGGTGGACTTTAACAGGTCCCTTTTGTAAAATCCCTTAACTGGGTGACATCTAAATTGATGTTCTCAAGTCCTTTAATCAGGCTACCTTTAACAAGGTAAAGGCACTAACCAACCTTAAACAAAATCCCTTAACCAGGTGGCACCTAACTGTGTCTTTGTAATCTCCTAACAGGGATGGCTCCTCACAGGGCGTACTCTAGAAGAGTACAAATTTTTTGAGTTCCTACTCACACCGTGGTTTTCTCCAATTTGGGCTTCCATGAGATAAATCTTGGTGTCACTGTGTTGGGTGAATATTTTGTCACTAGCGTACCAATGACAAAATATATGATTCACACACAACTATGTTGAGAAATTAATCTCTCCTCTCATCAAAGGGAGGTTCCCTTTGAAATTTGTTCTCTAATTAATAAGAAATTAAAATCTGTGGGTTAGTGTTGGGCATATAACTCTCTTTTTCAGAGTTAATGTATTCTCCCTTCACTTTGTTACAATTTCCCTATCACTTTGATACTTAAGGAAATGAACGAATTAATCCAAAAAACTATACCAAGATTTTATAAGAAAGAAGCACAAAGTCTTTCTTGAATATAACACTAACTTAACTAATTATCACAATGGTAAGGAATTCAATCTTACAGCTCAAAGTCTTCAAGTATAATTCCTTAATCCTTAAAACTATAAGCAATAGTAGCAATACAAAGCCTACTACTAATCACTTAATAATAGAAAATTTCCCAAATATTCAAGGAGCACAAAGTCTACTTTTACAATTCAAGAGCTCTTTTACCCACTTAATAATACCTCCCATAGAAAGAAATTCAAGAACATATATGTCATGAACGTAAGAACATCAACTTATATAAACAATTTTTGACACAACACAAAGTTTGGGATCAAATAAAATTGCTTTCTTTATTTGCTTGATCAAATCTTCACAACAAAAGCTCAAAGTCTTAGTTGAGACAAAAATTCAGTAGAGTTTTGCTTAGCAAAATAAAAGATAAAATATACAAATGAGGGTCCTCCTTATATATAAGAAGAGTGGAGAAAATGTGGGCATACTTGACTAATTCAACTATACAGTCCCACTTGACTACAACTATAGCAGAAAGAAATTATAAAGCCGCAGGAAAACTTGCAGCATCTAACAATGCAACTACATGAAAAGAAAATGTCAAAAAGGCATACTTTATTCATCTTTCTCTTCCTCCTTTGATTTGTGGAATTCTTCAAACTTGGTTAGGATGGCCTCCATCTCTACTTGGTTCAACATTGGGGTAGAATCTATGATTATATGAACACGGGAAATTGTATCCTCGGCCTTTACATATTTCTTTTTCCCATCCTTCAGCATGGATGCGAGGACCTCAAAACCGACTTGGATCTCTAGTAACTTATCGAATGCACCAAGGGAGAAATCTTGTCCCGTGCAGTGATCCATTAAGGAAACAAATTCTCGCGTGATGGTATCACTAGTAATGAGATTCTTATTGTCATCATACAGATAACAAGGAAGGTCGACAATTCTGGCAGAAATGAGATCAATCTCATCATCACCTTCCTTCCTCTCTGGATCCAGCTCTATTGTCATTAACCTTATTGTCTCTTTCTTGTGAGACAATAGTGACAAGATTTGGATATATTTTTCCCTTAAAGGAACTACTTTATTTTCAACAAGGAAGTCTATTCTAAAGTCCTCCATTTTTCTCCAAAGGATTGTACTCTTATCAATATCTTCAATCTCCTCAGATAATGAAGTTTTGACACTTTACATCTGACTTTGGATCACTTCAAAATTGGCCAATAACTCAACTTTTGAACTTAGGAGATGAGACCCTTCTAAATTCAGTCGTGTAATCCACTCGACCCTTGGCTCCTACCTGTTCAATTTTCTTAAGAGCTTCAGTGTCCATTGAGGATCCAATGGGCTCAACTTCCTGGAAGGATTGTGTAACTTTCAGAAGAACATTAGTCAATTGTTCACATTTCTATTTGAATTCATTCTTATCATCCCTCTCTTGGTCAAATCTCTGTAACAAAGAGTTAAAAGTTGTCTAAGAATCCAGCTTAACACTCTCATGTGTCTCCACCCCAAGCTCTACAGTTTGCATGGTTTAATCCTCGGGTTGTATATCATCTTTATTCTTGTCCGATGATGGTACCTGCAGTTAGCACATATTTTTACAAAATATTTTATGCTATATGGAGGCCTTTTTATTTTATCATATGAGCATTTATTGCTGGTTTGTATGTGCAGGAACTTTATTAGCACAGGTAAAGGTTCTCTAAAAGGATCAGTTGTCTCAAGAGTATCAAGGTATGACTTGCGCACACTAAGGAACCCATTATGGAAATGTTTGTCAGCAGAGAAGTCATTGTGGTATGATCTAGAATTTCCTTGTGGTATATATCAGGCCCTATGGGAAAAGTTGGGACCACTAATATTCAAGGTGGATGGCTCATTTGTACTAGATTGCAAAATTTCAATTATCAACATAACTTATACTGATGAAACAAAGGACGGATGCATTGGAGCGCTTAAAAAATACTCAGCACGGTGCGCGCTCTTGAAAAAGTCATACCATCAAGATATCGTGTTCTGATGAAGCAGAAGGCAGTTGTTTTCTATCGACTTATCGGGAAAACATAGAAATTGTTATACCGATAACCTATGAAGCCATCGATGTAACTTTTGATGATGAGGCAAAGCGGATCATGGACTTATAGTATCGGGAGATCAGAAGTAATGAGAAAAGTCTATCCTGATACCCGATGACTGAGGGGAACCGAAGGCGAGCCCATCGGAAAAAGGACCATATCGGAGTAGTCCAAAAATGGTTAGGTCGATCCCCGATGACTTAAGGAATCAGAGGGCGGAACTATCGGTATTACCTATATCGATAAAGAAGACCCAGAGGTATAAAGTATAAAGGTGCATCAGAGACTTATCGGTACTTCGAGAGGAATAGAAAAAGGCTATTCTGACCCCCAATGAAGATAGAAGCACCTGCGGAGATATCGACATAGGATATACCGATAAAGAAACATTGAGTGGGGACTCATTGGGACATCGAAAGAAGAAATTTTATGCTATGTTGAGTCCCGATAAGACTGTTAAGGTGGATGGTGAGTTGCTAGGAGTCCTTTGGAGAGAGTTATGTTGATAATGCGAGGGCCTTAATCAGAATGTGGATTGGTATACTAAGATCATCGAGGCATTGAAGGAATATAAGATGAGATATGTCGATACCTGATAGGTTAAGTAAAATAAAACCAAAGGTGATAGCATCCGAAAAAGTTATGTCGATGGATTATTAAATAAAAAAGTATAGCCAAAGCTGAAGGAGTGCTCATCGGGATAAAGTGAACCATTGGGATAGAAAGAAAATTATCCCGAGACCCAATAAGTTGGTCTGGATAACTTGTACCGATCAGAAGGTGAAGAGTGGTAAAGTCATAACAAATGGCGCCAAGCAATTGAATCATCGGGAAAAGTCTTGCCGATTAGCCGTTGGAAGTCCTGATGTGAAAATTTGACATAATGGTTTCCATTAAATGCATCTATTGGGTAGGTCCTTTGCCACACAAAATAAATCCATCAAGATTGTGGTAATTAAGTATAAGATTGGACCCTGGAATATATAAATAGTGTTGCATAACAACATTTCACACAGAGCTATTGCAAAAGATATCAGGTGTTTGTTGAGAAAATATTCTGAACTATGGAGCATAGAGTAAAGAAATTTACAAAGATGGAGGGGTCAAGCTCAAAAGGAAAGCGAAAGGTTACTGAAGTATCTAGCACCATGACAAAAAATTTGAAGGGTGAAGGCAGTGAAGTTCGAAGAAAATTAAACCAAGATATGATAGATCAGATGGGCTCTCCAGGAGCTAGGTCATGTAGAGCTAAGGTGAATTTGCCTATTCATGACTAGTTGGAGGATAGATACAGAGAGATTGGAGATGTGCTCACAATAGTGCATGGGCACAAGTTGTTTCTCTTTCATTACCTCCACAAGGATGAGCATATGCCAATTTCAAACCCATGGAGCACCAATTTAGGTAAACTTGTGGTACCTAATGTCTTTGTAAATATTGACTTATTGAAGCTCCTGGTAAGACATTATGATGCAAACAAGTGATGCATTTTGTTGCCTGATGGGACTTCTTTCATTTACTTTGCAGTTGTCAAAATTCAAGAAGTTTTTGGAGTGGATCTAGAGGCAAATGTGCCTTTATCATTTGTGGATTTGGAAGAGGAATATAGAAAGATGGATACTAAATATCAGGGTTGGAACCTCATTATCCACATAGCGAAAAAGGGGAGGCTAACAAAGGAAGATGGTCCTCCTTATGATATGACTATTTTCAAGAAGTATCTACAATATACATATATGGCTTGTGGCCAGGTTGGAGGAGTTGAAGCTCCGGACATGGCAAGCATAGGACCATTGGTCTTAGCAGCAGATATCTAGAGACATGAGCCTAGAGATTTTTATTTTGTTTCTTACCTAGTAGATAGACTACATGAAGGCTTCATGAACTTGAAAGATAATTCAGACAAGCATTTCAAGCATTATTCATTGTGAATGCATATTATTTTATTTTATAGGAAATTCAAGGGATTGTTGTTAGAGGGTTTGAATGTAAACACAGTAGGGAAGAATGGACAGAATCAACCGATGTAGTTATGGGTTTTTGTTTGGGATTACAGATTTGTGAATTCTCATTACCTCAAATTTGAGGAATTCTTTGTTAAACCAATTTTCTTGCTCTTTGGTGAGCCTCTGTAGGGGTCATTTACTGAGGATGTTAAGAAGTTTCTTAGGGCTCACGAGCACAAGGATCCAAAGGTTAATCATAATTGGGGTGATTGGTACTCATGCCAAAACTTCACTTTTGTTCGATGTTATAGATTTGAGGGTTATCCCTATGTATTACCAAAGCCTGCACCAGACAGGATTGCTTTTTTTGGAAATTGTAAGGCAATTAAGTGTTTCTAATGCTAAGCATTTTGGAGGTGCACACAAGCAAGCTTTCCTCCCTGGTACACTTCATTTCTAGGATTTTAAAGTTGTTTCTACCAAAGCATATGAAGTTATTGATAGGAAGCTGGTGGATGAATACAACCTATTCCAACACATATCCAGAACGCACTATGATCCTGAGCGTTACATCCATGCAAGCAGGAAGAGGCAAGAGTTGGGAGATTATTTTCATCAGGAGGATGAATTTGAAGACATGTGTAGAAACAAGGAGGTGGAAAAGCTAGCAGATGTTATGGAGACCTTGGAGAAAAAACTAGAGAGAAGGCAAAGATTAGAAAAAATGGAGGAAGAACCAGCCCAAAGTGATTCAAGGGAGAACAAAGTTGTTTCCAAGTTCCGGGCACCTGAGAAAGAAAAAGATCCAGAAACACAAGATAGGCTCATCATTGCACTGAATGCAGAAACAGATGAAAGAATGACAGAGCATGTTTATTTCATGTCAAATGATCAATTTATAAAGTCTAAAGAGTTCAAATATTTCCAGTACTATTTCAAGGGTATGAAATTAAGGGAAGCAGTGCCAAATATTACCCCTGAAAATGAGGCAAAAATGAAGAAAAGGTTGAAGGAAGATATCGACACAGAAGTTGAGACTATGAACCCACAAAAGGGGAGCAAGCTACTAGTAGAGGCTGGAATAATTGTGTTTCCAGGTTGGGACCTGAGTGCCTCGTTTATCTTTGATTCTTTGCTGAACTCGGACAATAATGATATGAAATTGAATATCTGAGGAGTAAAAGACATTTTTATTGGATCAAGGTACGATCCAAATGAGGGAGAAATTTTGTTGTGGGCCTTATACCCTCCCAATAAAAGGCCAAAAATCATAGATGTGGATAAAGCTTTTGGTCATATGATGACCCTGAAAGTTGGAGAGGTAGATCCTATGATCACAGTCGACATAGGTATTGATATTTCAAAATTCAACAAGGCCCAGATGCAACATGAAATAACATAGAAGAATAAATATAAGGCCTTATATGAAGAAAACCTTAAGATTAGTGGGCATCTGATCCCTCAAATCACTGACTCAGGAGGTCAGTGGAAGAAGAAATTTGAAAAATTATCTTATGAGCATACTAAGTTGAAAAGGGAGATGAAGAGCATAAGGGGTGATATTGCCTGTGTTTTGCTGAGTAAGAGATATGACAATATGGAGAAGGCATTGGATGAGTTCTGGGGTGTATATTAGAGAAACATGGACAATATGGTTTCACACACCAGAATTTGAGATAGACTTAACCTATTATTGCAAGATGCATCGACTAAAGAAAAGGTAAAAAGGAAGGTTCAGGGTCTGCTTATCACACATGAGGAAGCTGCAAAGGAACTGAAGTTGGAATTTGATGAATGCTAGCAGATTGTTCAATGTGGGTTCCCCGTTTGGTAGATGATGTAGGAGTAATTAAAGATATGATCATATGGCTTTCTGAGTGTAAGTCTTTACTTAGTGCAGCCCAAGCCATTGCCAAAATAGATATCCTTGATATGAATGACACGGCTGACCAGTTTGAGAGCTTCTACATGACCGAGAACATAGCCAGGGATGTGATCTTCAATGCAACAACCTACAAAGACCCAAGCTATTTACGACACATTCAGAAGTGCGGACACCAGCTGGATCGAAAGCCTTAAGTCATTGTTTAGTTTTGTGTTTATAATGCAATCGGTGTCTTAGTTAGGTTGTTTAGTTACTGTTTAGTTAGTTGTTAGGATAATGGAAGGGTGTGTCCTTCCATTCGTATCTCTTAGCATGTATATTTGTAATGAGTCATTTTGTATGAAAGAGACATAAGCAAACAGATATTGCCTGGTAGGATTGTAAGTTATATGTATTAGGGAAGTCTATAGAACAAAGAGGTATCTTTTATGCAAAAGATACTATAATGGATTATTGTCAGGTCTAACTTGTGTATGAAACCATCTCTTAAAGATTAATATATGAAGGTTCATTGTTTCTTTTCCTAAGTATTGTGTATACTTCTGTGTTGATAAGTTATTATGTCCTCTTGATAAATCTGTTACATGATTTACTATGATGTGCCATCACATGTTGTTACATTAAAAGTGATATTGGGTTCTACATTGTTGTGTAACACATACTGAAACCTTCATAGTTGATAATTAATATTGTCTTAGGATTTGATAGGATTTTTTGTCCACAAAGTATCACAAATACCCCTGGATAGAGGCACTGGTATGCTATTGATCTTTTAAGGTTCTAGTTGGTCATGCATTCAAGGTCCTTGATAAGGAAACATTCTTCCTGATTTCTATATGAACTGATCTTAACATATTTCTTTCAAGTCCTAAAAGTATTCTTATTTTTAATATACTATTATAATCATTTTCTTTTCTTTTTTCAAAACATTTAGTTAAATCACATAATAAAGTATGATTTCAGAACAATAATTTTTCGGTTTTGCAATCTGCTAAAAGGTTTAAATCCACTTTAAATAACCTCTTTTGTGCTTGAGAGGAAGAGGCACACCCAATAGGTTCAGTGGAGCCTAAAGTGCAGAGGGATCTAGTCCTTGACTGTCCCTGTTCGTTGGCCAAGGTTGATTGGATTACTTAAAGATTTGGCAAGCCTTTTGGTTTTCCAATCTGTGGTTTTGGGCACCAATAGATTGGCGACTCTGCTGGGGATTTGTGATAATAAAGTATTCATAATTTTTGGTGTTTTCATTTCAGACTCTACTAAAGGAAAGAGCCTGCAAGATTAGTAAAAGATATTATTCCTCTTAGAGAGGTGGCAACTCTACATGTAATACATGAGTAATGATTGGTATGTTGAGAGAATAAGAGAAACTCTTAGAATTTTGTTATTAAGATTTATGCAGGGGAGGAGGTCCCTGCACAAAAGACAAGAAGATCTTATTTAGTTGAGTCCCAAGAAAAGGAACAAAGGAAAAAAATCAAACATGGTATTTGAAGGATATAAGAGATTTCCTAGTAGGGAGGAAGATTCTTTGTCTGTTGGCAAATCTGAGAATAGAGAGGAAAATCCTTTTCATAAAATAAATTCAAAGGATAATAGACATAGCCATGATGATATCATGAATGTTGAGGAACATGAAGAGAAACAATGGGATGATCTTATTCTTAGGATGACTGATATGAGTGCCAATGATGCCAAGATGGAGAAGGCACTTAAAAGGCAACCAGATTGGGTGTTACAGAAACTAGGAATAGAGAGAAATAATATTTCAAGCCCCAAGACAAACAAAGGAGAAGAAGAGAGAGGTGAAACAAGTAGACAAGTAGTTCCAAAATATAGTCACCCTCATATGAGGAGAATGGACCAGCCTTTTGTAACTTATGATAACCCGTTGGTGAGTGAGAATAGAAGATGGAGGGATATGCATAGGGATCAAAGTGAAGAGAGGCCGGAGGATGGAAGAAGGAATGGAGATGGGGAAAATTATAGGAACCGGATTAACACAAATAGGGCCAACCATATAGGAGATAATGGGTGTGGTGGCAATCTAAATAATGGACAAAATAGAGGTAACAATTGCAATCATGGAAATGGAAATGGTGGAGGTAGGAACAATGGTAACAATAATGGTGGAGGTGGGAACAATGGTAATAACGGAAGTTATGGCATCAATGGTGGATTCAATAGAGGAATTATGAACAATCAAAACAACCATAATGTTGGTAGGCAACCCTTGATCATTGAAAGGTACAGACAATTGGATTTCATTAGCATTGTTGGTTACTCAAATCCGATTACAAATGACTTGAGATTAGCAATCCCAAAATTCTTAGGAAATGGAGTTGATTTAGCAGAGCAACATATTATTAATGTAAAAAATATTATTGAAGCATTTGAAATTCCTCATGAAGATGTATTCATGAAGTTGTTGGTTTAGTCTTTGACAGAGGATGTAGGGGAATGGTATAGAAGCCTTCCTGACAGATATATTTGTAGCTGGCAGGAATTTGTGATGCTCTTCTTGGAGGAGTTTGGAAATCACAATGATCCTTCATTTGCATCCCATGAATTAACAAGCATAAGGAATAATCAAAATGAATCAGTTGCTGAATTTAATAAAAGATTTAATAAAGTATTAAATAAAATACCCAAAGATGTCAGATCAGTTGATTCATTTTTGATTAACTTTTATTTAAGTTCTTTTGATAGCAAAACTCATTACGATATTTTGTCTCATAGACCTAAAAATTTACAACAAGCATTCAAAATAGCTGCTACCATTAAAAATAATAGGAAGGTGGCTGGGAAAGTGGCTAAGAGAGATGATCCAAAGTTGTACAACTCTAGGGTTCCCATGAAAGATGATCTTACTCAAATCATGGACATGCTCAAAGACTTAAAAGGTAAACAAAATCACAATGAAAAGCCCCCATATAAGAACAATAAGCAAATAAGTTACAATAGGCCGAGGTTGCATGACATGCCATATAATACAAATTGGAAAGATGGAAAACCAGTTAAACCAAATACCAACAAAGAGACTCCCGACCCACTAAAGAAAACTACAAACTTTGTAGATGAGTATCCATGGTGTGATGTATGTAATCTGCCTCATGCTACAGAACAGTGCATGATTGTCTAGGGCTTGCTACAGAAGGAAGATAAAAATGAGGATTATGAACCAACTATGAATGCCCTCTCATCTGATCCATATTAGGGAAGGAATGAGGATTTATTTGAAGAAGAAGAATATTCTGATGTGCATCAAAGAAGAGAAAATTTGCAATATGGTATATAGCAGGTTTTTTTCGATGATGATGAAGATGTCCCTGCCTTGAGAAAATTGTTTCAGGAGGAAGCAATGCCTTCTTTGAGAAATCTGACTGAAGAGGAGAAGAAAGCTTTTACTATTGCAGCTGTGGAACAGGTAAAAATTAATTACCAGCTGAGGAATAGGAATGTAACTAATGAGCAGGGCAAGCCAGTAGGCATCTTCGCCAAGGTCACAAAATCGGGTGCAACTAGCAATAACGCAGCCAAGGGCAAGGATTCAGGTGCCAGGAGAGGGGCAGAATCGGAAAAAGCTAAACAAATTGAAATTCCAAGATTGGTCAAACCAATCAAGAGGAAACAAATCAATAAACCTTCTTCAAACTATGGAACTTTCATGTCTCAAGTGTTGTCTCAGGTAAAAGTTTCAATGCCTTTGCTAGAAGTGATGAAATTTCCAGAATATAAGGATGAGACTTTGAAGATTATATCAAATGTTGGTGATATGAGCAAGGATGTTTCTAGATTGAAAGAGGATCCTCTATTAATCTACTTAGGCACATCTATCACAAAAAGCCTCACACAGGTTGATCCATTCTATTTAACATTGTTAATTAACAATAAAATGGTTAGGAACTGTATGATGGATTTAGGGGCAGCAGTGAACATCATGGCTGAAGATGTCATGAAAGAGCTCAGGATGCATATTGACACACCTTATGGTAAGTGTTATGCCATGGACAATAGGTCTGTACCTATGGTGGGTATTGTGAAAGATGTGGAGTTCAGGTTTCCAACTTGCCCGGATACCATGTATAAAACTGACATCATTGTGGTACAAGTTCCTATGAACTATGGAATGTTGTTGTCTAGGAAATGGTCAAATTTGGTAGGTGGCCATGTTCAGCTCGATCTATCCTATGCTACCATTCTAGTCAAAGGGGCAGTGGTGAGGATAAACAGAGAGCCAAGATCCCCATATCTCATAGAAGAGGTTGATCCTGATGAAGGAACTTACTTTTGCCATTTAGATATGGACAACTTTCAAGTAAGTATTTCTAAGCCTCTAGAGATGAGTAAAGTTACACAAACAGTTAAGCAAAATGAAAATTTAATCTGGAAATTATACTTTGATGGTGCCTACAATAAGGAAGGGAATGGAGTGGGAGTTGTACTTATTTCACCTAATGAAAAAAAAATTAAATACTCTTTCTTGTTAACTTTTGAATGTACTAATAATGTTGCCGAATATGAGGCCCTCTTATTAGGTCTTAAACTAGCAAATAAGCATGGCATCAAGTTACTAATGGTTTATGGTGATTCAAAATTAGCCATTTCACAAGTTAGAGGCAAATTTGCTACAAAAAATGAAAAATTAAGAAACTTTTGGAACGAAGTTTGGGATCACATTGAACTATTCGACGCCTTCTCCATAAATTGGACTGAGAGATCTAACAATATTTGGGCAGACTTCATGGCAAACTTGGCTATCAAGCATAATGACATCCCTTTGGATGACATTACCCAAGTGGAGATTAAGACCAAACCGTCAGTACTTGATAATGTAAAGAGCTAGCAAGTTTTTGATGATGATAGGGATTTACTAAAAAAATTATTTTGTGAAGATCAGTATGAGCACCAATGGATTGACTGGAATGGACTTGTGGAGGACAAACATGACAAAGCAACTGTACTTGGGCAGGAAATATTGCAGTTAAAAACTAATAAAATCCCAAAAGGATTGATAGAGCTTGAAAGGATGTTTGATGATAAAGATATAATGAATTCCAGGCCTAATGCAGGAGCATGTGAAGAGATCAAAAAGGTAAACTTGGTAAGTGAAAGAAACCCAAGATAAGTATACATTGGAAAGAAGCTCACACCAAAAATCAGAACAGAATTGATTAATCTGCTGAGGAAATATAGGCATGTTTTTGCTTGGTTATATGATGACCTTAAAGCATACAGAGAAGATTTGTTTCAACATGAAATGCCTTTGAAACTTGATGCAAAACCTTTCAGACAAAAGCAAAGACCTATAAATCCTACCTTGGCTCCTAAGATGAAGGAGGAATTAATGAAAATGAGAAATGCAGGGATTATAGAGCCCATAAGGACCTCAACATGGGTATCAAATCTAGTACCAGTAAGAAAGAAAAATGGTGATATTAGGTTATGTGTAGATTTCAGAAATCTAAATGTTTCATCTTTGAAAGATAAATATGCTTTGCCTAACATGGAAGCTTTGTTGCAAAAGGTCACAGGGAATGAGTTGTTATCAATGATGGATGGCTTCTTAGGCTATAATCAGGTCAAAGTTAGGGAAGCAAAAAAGTTCAAAACTGCTTTCACTACACCTTGGGGTACTTATGTTTATGTTAGGATGCCTTTTGGACTGACAAATGCAGGAGATACTTTCTAGAGAGCTATGGACGTGGCCTTTGAGGGCATGATTGATTATATCTTAGCGGTATATCAGGATGATATGACTATATACTCTAAAAGGGCAGAAAATCATTGTGATGATCTAGAAAAAAAATTTATTAGAGCACTAGAATATGGCCTATCTTTGAATCCTAAAAAATGTCATTTCGAGGTTATTGAAGGAAAATTATTAGGCCATATTTTCTCAAAAGATGGAGTTAGAATTGATCCAGAAAGGATTGTTGCTATTGATAAAATTTAAATTCCAAAAACTGTTAAAGCAATCCAGTCTTTCTTCGGTCAAATTAATTTTGTGAGAAGGTTTGTTTCAATTTTTTCTAAAATCATAAAACCTATTGCTAAAATGTTGAAAAGGGGTGCTGAAATAAAGTGGACCGATGAAGCTCTTGAAGCTTTTGTAAATATCAAAAGAGCCATCAAGGAAGCTCTTGTTTTAAAATCACCTGATTTCTCTAAACCCTTTCAAGTATTTTCATTTGCCTCATTCCATACTATTTCTGACGTCATGTTACAAAAGAATAATGAGGGTCATGAACAGCCAGTGGCATTTTTTAGTAAAAAATTACAAGCATCAGAACTAAATTATGATTTGAATGAAAAACAGGCTTATGCTCTTGTGAAAGTTGTGAAATATTTTAGGCCCTACTTAGTTGGTGCCACTGTCATTGCCTATGTACCAAATGTTGTTGTTAAAGACATTTTCAGACAAACAAAAACTACTGGGAGAAGATGTAGATGGATAAACCAAATTCAAGAGTTCAATATTATCTACAAATCACAAAATTGGTAAGAGGTCAAGGTCTAGCGAAGTTGATGGCAGAATATAATCTTGAAGCAGCACAAGTAAATCAGATAGAGCTAGAGGATGTACAAATTAGCATTGAAAAGTGTCCCTGGTATGCAGATATTGTGTATTACTTGAAATACATGAAATATCCAGATAATTTAAAAGATAATCAAAAGAGAACTTTAAAGCTTCAAACATATAGGTATGTATTACTTAATGGAGACTTATACTGGAATAATAGAGATGATGTTCTTTTATTATGTCTAGATGAGTGTCAAGCTTCTGTTATTTTAAAATATTTACATGAAGGTGTATGTAGGGGCCACTTCTCAGCCAAGACCACTACTCATAAAATTCTTAATACTGGTTATTATTGGCCTCAATTTTTCAAGGATTGCCATACTTATATCAAGAAATGTGAATCCTTTCAAAAAATTTCAGGGAAGCTTAAGTATAATGGAGCCATTCCTCTCAGACCCATGCATATGGAGGAACCATTTCAGATGTCGGGTATTGACTTCATAGGTGAGATAGCAAACAAATCTAGTGGTGGGCATAAATGGATTTTGGTGGCCATAGACTATTTTACTAAGTGAGTTAAGCCATTCCCACAAGACGGGCTACCAACAAAGTTGTGATAAAGTTTCTTTTGGAAAACATTTTGACTAGATTTGGGGTACCTCAAAAGATTGTGGTAGATAATGAGATGTGTTTCAGATCAGATGAGTTCTTTGATTTCTATGAAAACTATGGTATTACTTTGTCATATTCATCACCTTATCACCCCCAGGGAAATGGACAGGCAGAATCTAGCAATAAAAATTTGTTTAAGATTATCAAAAGGATGTTAGGTAATAATAAGAAGGCTTGGGATTCAAAATTGGTGTTAGCATTATGGGCTGACAGAGTGATAGTTAAGAAATCCACAGAATTCACCCCATATGAGCTCATATATGGCAAAGAAGCAAGATTACCCTTAAGTAATTTGCTCCCAGTTTACAAATTCATTATAGAGGAAGTTTCAGAAGAAGTAAACTTTATGGAAGACAGGTTGATGGCATTAGTTGAGTTGGAAAATGGTGGAAGGGAAGCTTAGGAATGAAACATACAAATATAGCAAATGGTGAAGGCTTTACATGATAGGAAGGCATGTGACATGTCTTTTAAAGAAGGGGAATGGGTGTTAAAATGGAATGCCAAAGATCAGGATAAAAGGAACCATGGCAAGTTCGATGCACTCTGGCTAGGACCTTTCACCATTTCAAAAAAAAGTGGAGAAACCTCTTATTACTTGTAGGATACTGATGATCAAGTGCAAGATTTCCCGGTTCATGCTCAATATCTTAAGCATTTTCTCTATTAATGAGTAGGGAGTATTTTTGTATCATAATAATTTAACTTTCTTGTTGCTTTCTGTTTTCAATTTTCATGACTGGTCTGCTTTCCAGAGATAACTAGGATCTTGCTATGTCCTAAAAGAAGAACATACATCCCCAGAAAGAGCCACTGTTAACACATATTTTTACAAAATATTGTATGCTATATGGAGGCCTTTTTCTTTTATCATATGAGCATTTATTGTTGGATTGTATGTGTGGGAACTTTATCACCACAAGTAAAGGTTCTCTAAAAGGATCGGTTGTCTCAGGAGTATCAAGGTATCACTTGGGCACACTAAGGGCATACACTAAGTATAGACTACACAAGGAACCCATTATGGAAATGTTTGTCAACAAAGAAGTCATTGTGGTATGATCTAGAATTGCCTTCTGGTATATATTAGGCCCTATGGGAAAAGTTGGGACCACCAATATTCAGGGTGGATGGTTCATTTGTGCTAGATTGCAAAATTTCAATTATCGGCATAACTTATACTGATGAAATAGAGGGTGGATTCATTGGAGTGCTTAAAAAATACTCAGCATAGTACGCACTCTTGAAAAAGTCATACCATTAGGATATCTTGTTCTGATGAAGCAGAAGGCAGTTTTTTTCTATCCGCTTATCGACAAAATGTAGAAATTGTTATACCGATAACCTATGAAGCCATTGGTGTAACTTGTGACGATGAGGCAAAGCGGATCATGGACTTATAGTATCAGGAGATTGGAAGTAATGAGAAAAGTCTATCCCAATAACCGATGACTGAGGGGAACCGAAGGCGGGCCCATAAAAAAAAAGGACCATATCGGAGTAGTCCAAAAAGGACCATATCGGGATAAAGTGAACCATTGGGATAGAAGGAAAATTGTTATCCTGAGACCCGATAAGTTGGTCAGGATAACTTGTGTCGATCAGAAGGTGAAGAGCGGTAAAGTTATAACAAATGGCGCCAAGCAATTGAATCATCGAGAAAAGTCTCGCCGATTAGCCGGTGGAAGTCCTGATGTGAAAAATTAACATAATGGTTTCCATTAAATGCATCTATTAGGTAGGTCCTTTGCCACATGAAACAAATCCATCAAGATTGTGGTAATTAAGTATAAGATTGGACCCTGGAATATATAACCAGTTTTGCATAACAGCATTTTGCACAGAGCTATTGCAAAAGATATCAGATGTTTGTTGAGAAAATATTATGAACTATGGAGCATAGAGTAAAGAAATTTACAGAGATGGAGGGATCAAACTCAAAATTAAAGCGAAAGGTTATTGAAGTTGATGCTCTGCAAAATGGACAAGGTTAGTCTGAGATAAATAACACAAGACACGAGAAAATCGTTAGTGTTAGTCAATCAAAAACTAATCTAAACAGGCATATCAAAAGAGATACTAAAAACATGAAAGCATATTTAACTAAAGAAGCAAATATGATGAGGCATCTCCAAATACCTCCTAACATGCTCTTAGCTCCTTCTCCCTTGTTCCTCTCCTCTCCAAGTTCCAAAATAGTGTAGCTCTTAGCAGCTTTTTTCACTATGGATGCTTATGGAGGATTGAGATTTGAGTATTTTGCTTCAAATGGGAAATGAAAAACTAAAATACTAGATGCTATTAAAATGATTGATTTTAACTAAAATAACAAAGATATTAGTTCGCGATGCTAAATGCTCTCTAAAATGCCTATATGTTAAATGCATACAAGTTTTTAGGATCTGGATTATGAAGAAATGGGCTCTATTTATAGGAAAAATGGGGCAATGGATGGTTGAGATTGAATAATCTCAACAAGGGTTAGGATTGAGTGATTTCAAATCCATGTGAGGGCTTTCAACCCAATCCCAGGATGACAAGTGTCAATGTGAGATAGGTTGAGAGGGGAGGGAATAAGCATTAAATGCTTGATATGACCTTGGGAATTAAAGTCAAGGTTAGTTGAATGAATAAACTCTTTATTCAAAGAATAAAGCTTTTATCCAATGGATAAACTCTTGTGCAAATGCAAGAAGAATAAATATGGTCAAAGTAATAAATGCTTGGGGGGACAAGTTTGAAATAATCATAAATGGTTATGTAAGAGCCATAAATGGTCATGTAAGAGTCATTAGTGGTCTTGGAAGACTTTGGGGGTTAATTTGTTGAACACACAAAGCATTGTAAGAGCCATTAGTGGTCTTGGAAGACTTTGGGGGTTAATTTGTTGAACACACAAAGCATTACAATGCTTTTCAAAGACTTTTTGAAGTCTTTGAAAAGTGACTCCATTTTGCTTAGGAATGTGACAATAATTAGGGGATGGATTAGGCTAATTAGGAAGGGGTTAGAAGAATCTAGAAGGGGATTTAGGAATGCAATTGGATTTGGTGGGTGAGGGAAAATAGGATTTTATTAAAATAAAAATTTATTTATTCCAATAAATGTGTGCAAGTTGCATTTGTAGGAAAATGCAAGTGGGGGGGGGGATAATGATTTAAATAAATATTTTTATTTAATTTATTTAAAAGAGGAATAGGGCAAAATGGACAAGGTTAGCAAATGACAAACAACACAAGACATAAGAAATCGTTAGTGTTAGTCAATCAAAAACTAATCTAAACAGGCATATCAAAAGAGATACTAAAATCATGCTAATATATCTAACAAATGAAACAAAGATAATAAGGCATCTCCAAATGCCTCTTAGCATTCCCTTAGCTCCTTCTCCCTTGTTCCTCTCCTCTCCAAGTTCCAAAATAGTGTAGCTCTCAGCAGCTTTTTGCACTATGGATGTTTATGGAGGATTGAGATTTGGGTATTTTGCTCCAAATGTAAAATGAAAAGCTAAAATACTAGATGCTATTTAAAAATGATTGATTTTAACCAAAATAACAAGATTTTAATTTGCTATGCTAAATCTGTCCACTTAATTAAATGAATATTTAGTATTTATTTGATTATTTAACCATCAATCAATAATTAATTAAATTAATATATTTAATTAATTCATCTTAACCCTCTTCTCCTATTAATTAAATAAATTATTCAATTTATTTGATTTAATTCACTTAACCAAATTCAGACCATTAATTAAATAAATAAATCATATTTATTTAATTAAATTTTCTCTCACATTTAAATAAATTAATATTTATTTAAATTCCCCCAAAATCCCACCTCTCACATTTAAATAAATTAACATTTATTTAAATCACCTTTATCCTCTACCAACTTGTATTTCCCTACAAATGCAAGTTGCACAACTATTTTAAATAAATTATTTATTTAAAATCCTATTTATCCTCACCCACTTCAAACCTTTAATGGTTTCCCTTAAAGTCTTAAAACTTAATGGCTTCCTTTTAGAGTCTTCTCAAACCTTTAATGGTTTCCCTTAAAGTCTTCAAACTTAATGGTTTCCCTTAAAGTCTTCAAATTTAATGGCTTCCTTCTAGAGTCTTCTCAAACCTTTAATGGTTTCCCTTAAAGTCTTCAAGCATTTAATGCTTTATCTTACTTTTTCTCATTTAAATAAATTAATATTTATTTGAATATTTACCCAAATGCAAATTACACCATTTAATTGAAATAAATGATTTTATTTTAATTGAAAATACCAAAATTCCTCCCACTTGCATTTTCCTACAAAATCCACTTGCATGCCTAAGCCCCTTCTAGATTCTTCTAAACCCTTCCTAATTAACCTAATCCATCCCTTAAATATAGTCACATTACTAAGCAAATTGAAGTCACTTCTCAAAGACTCCAAAGTCTTTGAAAAGCAATTAATGCTTTGTGTGTTCAACAAATTAACCTCTAAAGTCTTCCAAACCACTTATGGCTCTTACATGACCATTAATGGTTAATTCCACTTGCACCCATGGTTAAGGACTTTGACCCCTAACTTAACCCTCATGTAACCCATGTGTCTCTTCAAAGCATTTATTTCTTTAACTAGGGTAGCCATCATGTCCCCTCAAGCATTTAATGCTCCTTATCTCTCCTCTCAAGCCTCCTCATGGTGACACTTGTCAACATGGGATTGGATTGAAATTCTCACATGGATTGAATATCTTTCAATCCTAACCCTTGTTAAGATTACTCAATCTTAACCCTTCATTTCCCCATTTCTTCTATAAATAGAACCCTTCTCCTCAAGCAAAGGGGAAGCATTAGAGTATTGTTGTTATACTGGTATTAGCATAGAGTTTTTTTCATAGCATCACTATCTACACTTGCATAGCATTTGCTTATCATATTCAACCATCTTGAATCTCCATATGGCATCCATGGCTAGTGCTAAAAGCTGAGAGCTACACTCATTTGGGACTTGGAGAGGGGAGAAACAAGGGAGAAGCATCGAAAGGCATCATGGAAGCATCTTAGGGAGGCTCTTCTCTTTTCTTTTATTTTGTTAAACTTCTTTCATGCTTTTTGAAATCTCTTTTGATATGTTTGGAATGGTTTTTAGTTCTTTGTTTTATTTTCATGGTTGAAAGTTTGCTAGGCTAAATGCTCTCTAAAATGTCTATAGGTTAAATGCATACAAGTTTTCAGGATCTGGATTATGAAGAAATGGGCTCTATTTATAGAAAAAATGGAGCAATAGATGGTTGAGATTGAGCAATCTCAACAAGAGTCAGGATTGAATGATTTCAAATCCATGTGAGGGCTTTCAACCCAATCTCAGGATGACAAGTGTCAATGTGACATAGGTTGAGAGGGGAGGGAATAAGCATTAAATGCTTGATATGACCTTGGGAATTAAAGTCAAGGTTAGTTGAATGAATAAACTCTTTATTCAAAGAATAAAGCTTTTATCCAATGGATAAACTCTTATGCAAATGCAAGAAGGATAAATATGGCCAAAGCAATAAATGCTTGGGGGGATAAGTTTGAAATAACCATAAATGGTTATGTAAGAGCCATAAATGGTCATGTAAGAGCCATTAGTGGTTGGGGGTTAATTTGTTGAACACACAAAGCATTAAATGTTTTTCAAAGACTTTTGAAGTCTTTGAGAAGTGACTCCATTTTGCTTAGGAATGTGACAATAATTAGGGGATGGATTAGGCTAATTAGGAAGGGGTTAGAAGAATCTGGAAGGGGATTAGATTTTGCAATTGGATTTGGTGGGTGAGGGAAAATAGGATTTTTATTTAAAATAAAATCAGTTTATTTCAATAAATGAGTGCAAGTTGCATTTGTAGGAAAATGCAAGTGGGGGGGTTTTTAAATGATTTAAATAAATGTTAATTTATTTAAAAGAGGAAAAGGGGGATTTTAATTAAATAAATTGATTTTATTCATTTAATTGATTATGAATTTGGTATAGTGAATTAATTAAAATAAATTGAATAATTTATTTAATTAATAGGAGAATGTTTGAAAATGAATTAATTAAATATTAATTTAATTAACTGATGGCTAGAGGATTTTTAATTAAATAAATAGCAAATATTCATTTAATTAGAATGGACAGATTTATATGACTACAATTCCTAATCGGAATTAGTTCTTAACAGGACTTATTGTAAAGCTTCAACAGGCTTGGCTCCTAATAGGGCTAACTTCAGAAGAGTTCAAATAGCTATCATTGTGAGTCTCATCTCATCGTGGTTTTTACCTATTTGGGTTTTCCATGTATAAAAATTTGTGTCAAAGTGGTGAATGCTTTTATGGCTATGATCTTATTTGTTTATTTGATTTACTTCTGATAAGGCATGATAAGTAGAAGCATTGAGAGATGAATATGTTGAGTTATGATTAAGCATTGTTGATATTTACAAGATTGAAGTTGTTTGTTGTTAACCTGTCATAACAGTTAAACTGGTTGATGTCAAGTTTTCTTATGAATATTGATCTTAACTGAGATATGTTTACTTTGTGTGACTGAATTTGAGTTTGGGAACTTTGTATCAGTTTTTCATTAAACTGATTCACCCCCCCTCTCAGTATTCTACTAGATACTTATTCTTTCATCATACCATCAATTGGTGTCAGGACATTGCTTGCATCTGCATCTCATAAGAAGTTCAAGGTATAGCAGACAGATGTTAAGTCTGCATTCTTGAATGGGATACTGGAAGAAGAGGTTTATATAGAGCATCCTGATGGTTATGCATTGGCAGAAAAGGAAGACATGGTATGCAAATTGCATAAAGCTTTGTATGGATTAAAGTAGGCACCCAGAGCATGGTATGAATGGATACATACTCAATTGATGAAGATAGGCTTTGCTTGAACCAGTGATGACAACAAAATTTATCTCAATTCCAAAGGAGATGAAATACTGGGCAGTGAAGTATTTGTAGATGACATTATATTTGGAGGTAATGATGACATGAGTAATTGTTTTGTAGAAGAAATGAAGAATGAATTTGAGATGTCATTAGTAGGGGAAATAAAAAAATTCATAGGCTTACAGATACATCAGATGAAAAATGGTATTTTCATTACTCAATTCAAGTATGTGAAAGAGGTTTTGAAGACTTTTGGTATGAGTGATTGTAAACCAGTTGGAACCCCAACGATTACAAGTTGTAAATTGTCCAAGGAATGATGACATGAGTAATTGTTTTGTAGAAGAAATGAAGAATGAATTTGAGATGTCATTAGTAGGGGAAATAAAAAAATTCATAGGCTTACAGATACATCAGATGAAAAATGGTATTTTCATTACTCAATTCAAGTATGTGAAAGAGGTTTTGAAGACTTTTGGTATGAGTGATTGTAAACCAGTTGGAACCCCAACGATTACAAGTTGTAAATTGTCCAAGGAAGATGCATCTAAGTCTATAGATGAAAAAGAATACAGGTCAATGATTGGCAAATTACACTATGTTGTTCACAGTCAACCAGATATTGCCCATGCAGTTGGTATTGTTGCTAGATTTAAGAAGAATCCAAACGAGGCACATTTGATGGCAACCAAAAGAATTTTTAGATATCTGAAAGGTACTATTGACTGTGGGTTATGGTATCCATATGGTGGAAATTTTGATTTGAAAGCATACATAGATGTTGATTGGGCAGGAAATATTGATGACCGGAAGAGTACTACCGGTGGAGCATTCTTTCTAGGAGGAAGGCTAGTTTCATGGAGTAGTAAAAAGCAGAGTTGCACTTCACAATCTACTGGTGACACTTAGTATGTAGCAACTTATATGAATTTCACACAAGCTATGTGGATGAGACACATTTTGGAAGGTTTGAAGATGGAAATCTCAGAACCAATAAAGATTTTGTGTGACAATACAAGTGCAATAAACATTTCAAACAATCATGTTTTGCACACAAGGACTAAGCACATTGAATTGAAATATCAGTTCTTGAGGTACAAAGTTCAAAGTAAAGATGTTATCTTGGAGCATGTTTCTACCAAGGAGCAGCTTGCAGATATCTTTACCAAACCTTTACCTAAGACCACTTTCGAGTATCTTAAAAGTGAATTGGGGGTTGTCCCTCTTCATGAAGTTAGTTGAGCATGATGCTGATTGCATCAATCCCTGAACCACTTGTAGACTTTTACATGGATTGATGAAGAAGTGGATGTATTCCACAGGGGGAGCATCAAGTTGCAGAATGATGTTGATGCACAGTGAGAGCAGAATTACATTTTCTTTTTACTTTCACTTTGGCATTGTTGTCAAAGGGGGAGAAGAATTATGTGATCGAGGAAAAGAATTATGTGTTTGATTAGGTGAACCAGCGACAGGCTGAAGATAGACAACAACAAGGTGAATACTTTGTAATGTAAACCAAGAATCCTATTCACCAATCTCAGTAGCCATCAGAGGCATTGATATTTGTATTGCCATTAATGCCAAAGGGGGAGATTGTTGGCATTTTGAGATTGTTGGCATTTTTCATATAGATTGCATTAATGATATGTTGTAATTGATGTCAATTGAACCAGTAATGGTATTCATGTTATTGTTGATATTGTTGTTTTTGATATTGGCTAGTAACTAGTAAGAAGAGCTTTGTGAAAGACATTGTAAACTAGTATGTAAAAGTTTGTGAGTTGAACCAGTGAACCGATGTAAAGGGTTAAACCTTTCTATGTAATGTAATCGGTAAACCCTATCAATTGTTAAACCCTAACCAATCAAGTTTAATGGTTTATTATCTAATAAGCGGTAATGATGGAGACACGTGTGATCATTGTATGAGGATAAGTTCAAATTGTTTTGGCGCATTTATTTTTTTGTCTAGGGAAGGAGCAAAGTGGATTGAATATAATGCACAACGTGTGACGGGTTACAAAGTTCGATGAAGCGGTGATCATGGAGAGGTTGGAATTTTCTTGAAGAATGTGGAGAGATTTTCAAGATTTCTAATGGTCAAGATTGTATCGACTTGTTTGTAATCTCGATGATGAGAATTAGTTTTTTGTTGTGTTACTAACCTAACTGATTTGTATTTAAGGTTGATGAAGTTGTTTGTAAAGGTTGTTGGAAAGATTGATTGAAACCTGTTGAGTTTGTAGTTACCTAACCAGTGAATGGATCTGCACTTTGAGTGAAGGTAGATTGAAGCTTAAAAGGATGTGATCAAGAAAATGTAGTGCTACTCAGACAGATCAAGAAAGCCTATTATTTTCTAACGATTACATCAAAAGTGAAATCCCTTAACCGGGTAAGCTCTAACAAGATTGGTTACTCATTAAATCCTCTAACAAGGTGGTCCATTAGATTGGATTCTTAAATCCTCCTTCGAGGTTACTCCTAACATGATATTATGCTTTTCATCAAGGCATATTTGTAAATCCCCTAACCGGGTGATTCCTAACTGAAATTAGTTCTTAACAGGAGTTATTGTAAAGCTTTAACAGGCTTGGCTCCTAACAAGGCTAACTTCAGAGAGTTCAAATAGTTATCCTTGTGAGTCTCATCTCACCGTGGTTTTTACCTATTTGGGTTTTCCATGTATAAACATTTGTGTCAAAGTGGTGAATGCTTTTATGGTTATGATCTTATTTGTTGATTTGATTAACTTCTGATAAGGCATGATAAGTAGAAGCATTGAGAGATGAATATGTTGAGTTATGATTCAGCATTGTTGATGTTTACAAGATTGAAGTTGTTTGTTGTTAACCTGTCATAACAGTTAAACCGGTTGATGTCAAGTATTCTTATAAATATTGATCTTAACTAAGACATGTTTACTTTGTGTGACTGAATTTGAGTTTGCGATCTTTGTTTCAATTTTTCATTATATTGATTCACCCCCCTCTCGGTATTCTACCAGATACTTATTTTTTCATCATACAAACAATTGGTGTCAAAACATTGCTTGTATTTGCAGCTCATAAGAAGTTAAAGGTATACCAGATTCATGTTAAGTCTACATTCTTGAATGGGATACTAGAAGAAGAGGTTTATATAGAGCAGCCTGATGGTTATGCATTGACAGAAAATGAAGACATGGTATGCAAATTGCATAAAGCTTTGTATGGATTAAACCAGACACCCAGAGTATGGTTTGAATGGCTTCATATTAATCTGATGAAGAAAGGCTTTGCTAGAACTAGTGATGACAACAACATTTATCTCAAGTCTGAAGGAGATGAAATACTAGTCAGTGAAGTATTTGTAGATGACATTATATTTGGAGGTAATGATGACATGAGTAATTGTTTTGTAGATGAAATGAACAATGAATTTGAGATGTCATTTGTAGGGGAAATAAAAAATTTCATAGGCTTACAAATACAGTAGATGAAGAATGGTATTTTCATTAATCAATCCAAGTATGTGAAAGAGGTTTTGAAGACTTTCAGTATGAGTGACTATAAGCCAGTTGGAACCCCAATGGTTAAAGGTTGTAAATTGTCCAAGGAAGATGCATCTAAGTCTGTAGATGAAAAAGAATATAGGTCAATGATTGGCAAATTACACTATGTTGTTCATAGTCGACCGGATATTGCCCATGCAATTGGTATTGTTGCTAGATTTAAGAAGAATCCAAAGGAGGCACATTTGATGGCAACCAAAAGAATTTTTAGATATCTGAAAGGTACTGTTGACTATGGGTTATGGTATCCATATGGTGGAAATTTTGATTTGAAAGCATACACAGATGCTGATTGGGTAGGAAATATTGATGACCGGAAGAGTACTACCGGTGGAGCATTTTTTCTAGGAGGAAGGCTAGTTTCATGGAGTAGTAAAAAGCAGAGTTGCACTTCACAATCTAGTGCTGACGCTGAGTATGTAGCAGCTTATATTAATTGCACACAATCTATGTGGATGAGACACATTTTGGAAGGTTTGAAGATGGAAATCTCAGAACCAATAAAGATTTTGTGTAACAATACAAGTGCAATAAAAATTTCAAAGAATCTTGTTTTGCATGCAAGGACTAAGCACATTGAATTGAAATATCACTTCTTGATGGACAAAGTTCAAATTAAAGATGTTATCTTGGAGCATGTTTCTACCAAGAAGCAACTTGCAGATATCTTTACCAAACGTCTGCCTAAGACCACTTTCGATTTTCTTAGAAGTCAATTGGGGGTTGTCCCTCTTCATGAAGTTAGTTGAGCATGATGCTGATTGCATCAATCCATAAACCACTTGTAGAATTTTACATGGATTGATGAAGAAGTGGATGTATTCCACAAGGGGAGCATCAAGTTGCAGAATGATGTTGATGCACAGTGAGAGCAGAATTACATTTTCTTTTTACTTTCACTTTGGCATTGTTGTCAAAGGGGGAGAAGAATTATGTGATTGAGGAAAAGAATTATGTGTCTGATTAGGTGAACCAGCGACAGGCTGAAGACAGACAATAGCAAGGTGAATACTTGGTAATGTAAACCAGGATTCCTATTCACCAATCTCAATAGTCATCAGAGGCGTTGATATTTGTATTGCCATCAATGCCAAAGGGGGAGATTGTGGCATTTTGAGTTTGTTGGCATTTTGCATATAGATTGCATTAATGATATGTTGTCATCAATGTCAATTGAACCGGTAATGGTATTCATGTTATTACTGATAGTGTTGTTTTTGATATTGGCTAGTAATCGGTAAGAAGAGCTTGGTGGAAGACGTTGTAAACCAGTATGTAAAAGTTTGTGATTTGAATCGGTGAACTGGTGTACAAGGTTAAACCTTTCTATGCAATGTAACTGGTAAACCCTATCAGCTGTTAAACCCTAACCGATCAAGTTTGATGGTTTATTATCTGATAAGCGGTAATGATGGAGACACGTGTGATCATTGTATGAGGATAAGTTCAAATTGTTTTGGCGCATTTGTTTTTTTTTCTAGGGAATGAGCAAAGTGGATTGCATCTAATGCACTATGCATGATGAGTTACAAAATCCGATGAAGCGGTGATCATGGAGAGGTTAGAATTTTCTTGAAGAATGTGAAGAGATTGTCATGATTTCTAATGGTCAAGATTATACCGATTTGTTTGTAATCTTGATGATGAGAATTAGGTTTTTGTTGTGTTACTGACCTAACTGATTTGTATTTAAGGTCAATGAAGTTGTTTTTAAAGGTTGTTGGCAAGATTGATTGAAACCTGTTGAGTGTGTAGTTGCCTAACCAATGAATGGATCTGCACTTTGAGTGAAGGCAAATTGGAGCTTAGAAGGATGTGATCAAGAAAATGTAGTGCTACTCAAACAGATCAAGAAAACCTATTGTTTTCAAACAATTACAACAGAAGTGAAATCCCTTAACCGGGTAAGCTCGAATGAGATTGGTTACTCATTAAATCCTCTAGCAAGGTGGTCCATTAGATTGGATTCTTCAATCCTCCAGCGAGGTTACTCCTAATAGGGTATTGTGCTTTTCATCAAGGCATATTTGTAAATCCCCTAACCGGGTGATTCCTAAGCGTAATTAGTTCTTAACAAGACTTATTGTAAAGCTTTAAAAGCCTTGGCTCTTAACAGGGCTAACTTCAGAATAATTCAAATAGCTATCCTCGTGAGTCTCATCTCACCATGGTTTTTACCTATTTGGGTTTTGCATGTATACACATTTGTGTCAAAGGGGTGAATGCTTTTGTGGTTATGATCTTATTTGTTGATTTGATTAACTTCTGATAAGGCATGATAAGTAGAAACATTGAGAGATGAATATGTTGAGTTATGATTAAGCATTGTTGATGTTTACAAGATTGAAGTTGTTTGCTGTTGTAAAGCAGATAATCGAACCCTAGGTGTTCCCCCACTCCAAGGAGAGAGCAAGGAGGTCACTAGGGTTGACGGTTTTCACTTAGGAGAGACTTTACATTCAAAAGAGGGGTTGAAACCCACAAGATCCAATCTCACACAATGCAAGACTAGATTTTAAATGAGTTTCAAGCGTTGAGACATCAAGGATACCCTCTTTTGTAAAGAATGTAGATAGGATGATTGAACTAGGAATGTATGTAAAGTAAGAAATATTCGCTTGTAGATGGAGATAGGGACACGGGATGAAGCTACAAACCTGAAATTAGCAGTAAAATGTCGAGATGATGCTGTCCTACAAATTTGAATGAAAGTTGACAAGACGATGGTGCCCGGAGTGCACACGGTCCTCCAAAAAATCCACGAAACGAAGGGGGATCTGTTCGTCTCTGCACAAGGATTCCAGATCTTCAATTACAGCCGTGTACCTACAACCTACACATAGAAAAGAGAGGACGATTGGGGGGTTAGGGATTAGGGGTTTGCCTTTAGGTCAAACCCCGGTTTTGGAATTAACCAAGAAATGAGAATGTTGTAAATGTAAATGTTTGTAATGTAAACAAGTACTGATACCTTGTTGTAAGAATGTTTGTATTCTTAAATGCGAAGGTGTAATGATGTTGTATGTTGTAGGTTGTAAGTGATCTCCTCTTCAATGGTTGAATCCTTGTCTTGAATGCAACACTTAGCCTTGAATGGAGACTTAGAATACTCAATTGCTTGAAGGAATACTTGAATGCTTGAATGTTTGAATGTTTGAATATCGCTTCCGCACCTTGCTCTTGCTTACTTCCTTCCTCCCTTTCTAGGAGAGGAAAATTAGTTTATATACTTGTCAATTAGGGTTGAGAGATTGATTTTTTTGACCTTAGGCCGACATAGGAACATTATTTTCTGAATTGCAAACTTAAAGACCCGATGCCCAACAAGAGACCGGGCCCAAAATAGGGCTAGGGACCAGGGCGCTGGGTGCCATGGTCCCACCTCCCGGGACAGCAGGGTGCAAGGAAGGATCAGGCCAAGGTGCAGAAATATGTAGTTTTTGATGTTGTAAACAGGTTTCGGGGTCTCCATTCAGGTTCAATGTTGCGCCGCCATCGTGAAGACCCAAATGCAGTCGAAATTGCAAGTGCCGCAATTTTAGGACGCTATAGCTATTAAGTTGTCATAATAGTTAAACCAGTTGATGTCAAGTATTCTTATGAATATTGATCTTAACTGAGATATGTTTACTTTGTGTGACTGAATTTGAGTTTTGGAACTTTGTATCATTTTTTCATTATACTGATTCACCCCCACCTCTCAGTATTCTACCAGATACTTATTCTTTCATCATACCATCAATTGGTGTCAGAACATTGCTTGCATTTGCAGCTCATAAGAAGTTCAAGGTATACCAGATGGATGTTAAGTCTGCATTCTTGAATGGGATACTGGAAGAAGAGGTTTATATAGAGCAGCTTGATGGTTATGCATTGGCAAAAAAGGAAGACATGGTATTTAAATTACATAAAGCTTTGTATGCATTAAAGCAGGCACCCAGAGCATGGTTTGAATGGCTTCATACTAATCTGATGAAGATAGGCTTTTCTACAACCAGTGTTGACAACAACATTTATCTCAAGTCTAAAGGAGATGAAATACTGGGCAGTGAAGTATTTGTAGATGACATTATATTTGGAGGTAATGATGACATGAGTAATATTTTTGCAGATTAAATGAAGAATGAATTTGAGATGTCATTAGTAGGGGAAATAAAAAATTTCATAGGCTTACAGATATAGCAGATGAAGAATGGTATTTTCATTACTCAATCCAAGTATGTGAAAGAGGTTTTGAAGACTTTCGGTATGAGTGACTGTAAACAAGTTGGAACCCCAATGGTTACATGTTGTAAATTTTCCAAGGAAGATGCATCTAAGTCTGTAGATGAAAAAGAATACAGGTCAATGATTGGAAAATTACACTATGTTGATCACAGTCGACCAGATATTGCCCATACAGTTGGTATTGTTGCTAGATTTCAGAAAAATCCAAAGGAGGCACATCTGATGGCAACCAAAAGAATTTTTAGATATTTGAAAGGTATTGTTGACTATGGGTTATGGTATCCATATGGTGGATATTTTGATTTGAAAGCATACACAGATGTTGATTGGGTAGGAAATATTGATGACCAAAAGGGTACTACCGATGGAGCATTCTTTCTAGGAGGAAGGCTAGTTTCATGGAGTAGTAAAAAGTAGAGGTGCACTTCACAATCTACTGCTGACGCTGAGTATGTAGCAACTTATATGAATTACACACAAGCTATGTGGATGAGACATATTTTGGAAGGTTTGAAGATGAAAATCTCAGAACCAATAAAGATTTTGTGTGACAATACAAGTGCAATAAACATTTCAAAGAATCTTGTTTTGCACGCAAGGACTAAGCACATTGAATTGAAATATCACTTCTTGAGGGACAAAGTTCAAAGTAAAGATGTTATCTTGGAGCATGTTTCTACCAAGGAGCAACTTGTAGATATCTTTACCAAACCTCTGCCTAAGACCACTTTCAAGTATCTTAGAAGTGAATTGGGGGTTGTCCCTCTTCATGAAGTTAGTTGAGCATGATGTTGATTGCATCAATCCCTGAACCACTTGCAGAATTACATGGATTGATGAAGAAGTGGATGTATTCCACATGGGGAGCATCAAGTTGCAGAATGATGTTGATGCACAGTGAGAGCAGAATTACATTTTCTTTTTACTTTCACTTTGGCATTGTTGTCAAAGGGGGAGAAGAATTATGTGATTGAGGAAAAGAATTGTGTCTAATTAGGTGAACCAGCGACAGGCTGAAGACAAACAACAACAAGGTGGATACTTGGTAATATAAACTAGGATTCCTATTCACCAGTCTCAATAGTCATCAGAGGCATTAATATTTGTATTGCCATCGATGCCAAATGGGGAGATTGTTGGCATTTTGAGTTTGTTGGCATTTTGCATATAGATTGCATTAATGATATGTTGTCATTGATGTCAATTGAACGGGTAATGGTATTCATGTTAGTGCTGATATTGTTGTTTTTGATATTGGCTAGTAACCGGTAAGAAGAGCTTTGTGGAAGATGTTGTAAACTGGTATGTAAAAGTTTGTGAGTTGAACTAGTGAACCAGTGTAAAGGGTTAAACCTTTCTATGCAATGTAACCGGTAAACCCTATTAGTTGTTAAAACCTAACTGATCAAGTTTGATGGTTTTTTATCTGATAAGCAGTCATGATGGAGACACGTGTGATCATTGTATGAGGATAAGTTCAAATTATTTTGGTGTGTTTGTTTTTTTGTCTAGGGAAGGAGCAAAGTGGATTGAATCTAATGCACAACACGTGATGAGTTACAAAGTCCGATGAAGCGGTGATCATGGAGAGGTTGGAATTTTCTTGAAGAATGTGAAGAGATTGTCATGATTTCTAACGGTCAAGATTGTACCAACTTGTTTGTAATCTCGATGATGAGAATTAGATTTTTGTTGTGTTACCGACCTAACTGATTTGTATTTAAAGTCAATGAAGTTGTTTGTAAAGGTTGTTGGCAAGATTGATTGAAACCTATTGAGTATGTAGTTGCCTAACTAGTAAATGGATCTACACTTTGAGTGAAGGCAGATTCAAGATTAGAAGGATCTGATCAAGAAAATGTAGTGCTACTCAGACAAATTAAGAAAACCTATTGTTTTCTAACAATTACAGCAGAAGTGAAATCCCTTAACCGGGTAACCTCTAACAAGTTGGTCCATTAGATTGGATTCTTAAATCCTCTAGCGAGGTTACTCCTAACAAGGTATTGTGCTTTTCATCAAGGCATATTTGAAAAATCCCCTAACCGGGTGATTCCTAACCAGAATTAGTTCTTAACAGGACTTATTGTAAAGCTTTAATAGGCTTGGCTCCTAATAGGGCCAACTTCAGAAGAGTTCAAATAGCTATCCTTGTGAATCTCATCTCACCATGGTTTTTACCTATTTGGGTTTTCCATGTATAAACATTTGTGTCAAAGTGGTGAATGTTTTTGTGGTTATGATCTTATTTGTTGATTTGATTAACTTCTGATAAGGCATGATAAGCTGAAGCATTGAGAGATGAATATGTTGAGTTATGATTAAGCATTGTTGATGTTTACAAGATTGAAGATTTTTTTTGTTAAGCTGTCATAACAGTTACACCGGTTGATGTCAAGTATTCTTATGAATATTGATCTTAACTGAGATATGTTTACTTTGTGTGATTGATTTTGAGTTTGGGAACTTTGTATCAGTTTTTCATTATACTGATTCACCCCCCTCTTAGTATTCTACCAGATACTTATTCTTTCATCATACCATCAATTGGTATCAGAACATTGCTTGCATTTCTAGCTCATAAGAAGTTCAAGGTATATCAGATGGATGTTAAGTCTACATTCTTGAATGGGATACTGGAAGAAGAGGTTTATATAGAGCAGCCTGATGGTTATGTATTGATAGAAAAGGAAGACATGGTATGCAAATTGCAAAATGCTTTGTATGGATTAAAGCAGGCACCCAGAGCATGTTATGAATGGCTTCATACTCATTTGATGAAGATAGGCTTTGCTAGAACCAGTTATGACAACAACATTTATCTCAAGTTTGAAGGAGATGAAAGACTAGTCAGTGAAGTATTTGTAGATGACATTATATTTGGAGGTAATGATGACATGAGTAATTTTTTTGCAAACGAAATGAAGAATGAATTTGAGATGTCATTAGTAGGGGAAATAAAAATTCATAGGCTTACAGATACAACAGATGAAAAATGGTATTTTCTTTACTCAATCAAAGTATGTGAAAGAGGTTTTGAAGACTTTTGGTATGAGTGACTGTAATCTAGTTGGAACCCCAATGGTAACAGGTTGTAAATTGTCCAAGGAAGATGCATCTTGTCCAAGGAAGATGTATCTAAGTCTGTAGATGAAAAAGAATACAGGTCAATGATTGGCAAATTACATTATGTTGTTCACAATCGACCGGATATTGCCCATGTAATTGGTATTGTTGCTAGATTTTAGAAGAATCCAAAGGAGGCACATCTGATGGCAACCAAAAGAATTTTCAGATATCTGAAAGGTACTGTTGACTATGGGTTATTTTATCCATATGGTGGAAATTTTGATTTGAAAGCATACACAAATGCTGATTGGGCAGGAAATATTGATGACCAAAAGAGTACTACCGGTGGAGCATTCTTTCTAGGAGGAAGGCTAGTTTCATGTAGTAGTAAAAAGCAGAGTTGCACTTCACAATCTACTGCTGATGCTGAGTATGTAGCAACTTATATGAATTGCACACAAGCTATGTGGATGAGACACATTTTGGAAGGTTTTAAGATGGAAATCTCAAAACCAATAAAGATTTTGTGTGACAATACAAGTGCAATAAACATTTCAAAAAATCCTATTTTGCACGCAAGGACTAAGCACATTGAATTGAAATATCACTTCTTGAGGGACAAAGTTCAAAATGAAGATGTTATCTTGGAGCATGTTTCTACCAAGGAGTAGCTTGCAGATATCTTTACCAAACCTTTGCCTAAGACCACTTTTGAGTATTTTAGAAGTCAATTGGGGGTTGTCCCTCTTCATGAAGTTAGTTGAGCATGATGTTGATTGCATCAATCCCTGAACCACTTGCAAAATTTTACATGAATTGATGAAGAAGTGGATGTATTCCATAGGGGGAGCATCAAGTTGCAGAATGATGTTGATGCACAGTGAGACCAGAATTACATTTTCTTTTTACTTTGACTTTGGCATTGCTGTCAAAGGGGGAGAAGAATTATGTGATTGAGGAAAGGAATTTTGTGTCTGATTAGGGGAACCATCGATAGGCTGAAGATAGACAACAAAAAGGTGAATACTTTGTAATGTAAACCAGGATTCCTATTCACCAATCTCAGCAGTCATCAGAGGCGTTGATATTTGTATTGCCATCAATGCCAAAGGGGGAGATTGTTGGCATTTTGAGTTTGTTGGCATTTTGCATATAGATTGCATTAATGATATGTTGTCATTGATGTCAATTGAATCGGTAATGGTATTCATGTTATTGCTGATATTATTGTTTTTTATATTGGCTAGTAACCGATAAGAAGAGCTTTGTGGAAGATGTCGTAAACCGATATGTAAAAGTTGATGGAAGATCTAGGACTAGTAAGATCCTTATATAGTAACTAGGAGTCATGTCAGAGACACATAAAAGCATGATACCCAAGTTAGTAAGATCCTCTAATACTTAGTCATAGATCACATTCTAACAACAAATAGAAGGTCATAGCTTGGTGCTCAAAATGTTATCAAAGCTAGGTTAGGTTAGGAGCCCCAAGAACCTGTAATGTGTCTTATAATGGGTGTTGAAAATAATCTACACTCAAGCCAACAATGGAATGATAAGAAAGGGGGTAGTAGCTCAATGGTAGAGAAATTTATTAACAAATAGAAGGCCTTAAGTAGGATTCCTAGCTATTTTATGAGTGTTAGCTTAAGATTTTCATGCGTAAATAACATCTACTCCCACCTCTAGCATTAATCCAACTTCCACCATTTATTCTTCCACAACCTCTAGTCACCTTCATGTAGTAAAGCCACTGGTGCCATACCTTTAGTACTTACATCCTCCACTTATCATCCACCATATGGCCTATTTATCAAATTTATTTCTTCTACATGTAAAAGTCATATGCACAAGATGGAATGACAATTGGTAATGTAAAAGTCATATTCCACAACCTTTGCTAATATCCTTTCTGCTAGTGCCAAAATGTGAGGTTTGTAACAGGATGTGACATCCATCAAAGCATAATAGAGAGGAGATTCCTAACAAGATGGTAGATTAAATAATTTAAGAAAGAATCGATTAAAAATAAATACAAGATTGTAGTTTATAGAGTTTAGTAAAAGGGGCAATGAACAAACATAACACTACTTTGGAAGGCTGCAGAGATGGTGCACGACACAATATAGAGACAGGCTATGCAAGAAACAAGAATAGAAAAGATGAAAGGTTGAGCCATAGAGTAGGGTATGATATTCATCAAAGCGTAAATTCTTTTGAAACTCTACCATAAATATAATTGCCATGTGTTTGATCAAATCAATAACTATCTAAAAAATTGGAACGCTAGGGAGAGACATTAAATGTGAAGAGGATTTATGTGCATGGAGATTATTAATTGCATATTTGAATAAATATTTTATTGTAATATTTATGTTAGTTCAATTTGTGTGGAAGATTTACCCTCTTTGGAAGCTTCCATACCATTCAAATACTCATGTATTTGGACCCAATTGTGAAAGTTTAAGGTCCACTGGGAAAAAAATTGTCATTTTACCATGACAACTTTTGCATTTCTTGTAGCAACTTCAAAAAAATATGGTTGGAAAGTTATTTTATGGTGGTTTGAGGTTTTAACCCACTTGGATGGGAATAAATAGGCCTTTGGAATGCCATCCAAGAGTTTTGCTTAATGAAATTGGGGTTTTCTGTGCATTTTTGGACGCTTCGGTCTGATTCTCTTCATTTCATTGTGAAAATAATCATAATTTGATGGGAAGTCAATTGGATGTGGTAGAGAAGTGAGTTAAATTCATTTTGTCTTTTTTTTGCATTGAATTTCATTGTGTTTTAAGAAAGATATCATAGTTTTTCCAAAAAATGTCAAAACCCTGCCTAGTGTTTATCGAGAGGAGTAAATAATGTATAGTTTGGTCTCCCATGCATATAAGTTCACCCAAATGTGTGGGAAGACCTATGTTCATGCTATGTATCATATTATGTTGTTTTTAGGGCTCCAAATTAGATTTGGTACGTATTTGGGCATGAGGACAATTTGATATCCCTATGTATCAGACAGTAAAATGCAGTAAGAGTGAAGAATTTGGTGGGAAGACCAAGCAATTGGTATTTTGAAGTGGTTGATGACAGAGAGAGGGGCGAGGGGACCTTATGCAACCTTCAGAAGGGTTTGTGGATCAAAAACAAATGAAATAGATTAAATTTCTATGACTGTCCTAAGGGTATTAATTGTCACAATCATAGTTTTACTAGTGATATTGTTTTTGTTTTGATAGAGTTGTGTTTGTAAACCCAAGTGTGGACATGTAATGGAGTCATGAGATGTCTTAAGACTACAACAATACTTAACAACAACTTGATAAGTTGATTCAAAAGGATCATATTGACCAACTACTTTTGCTTGGTGGAAGCCCATTTTGTACTTTCCAAGAAGAAGATGGGACATGGTGATTCAAATCGACTATTGGGTCCTAATCAAGACCACTATCAAGAACAAGTATTTTGATCCCTCAAATTTTTGACCTCTTGAACCAGCTTTGAGGAGATGAATTTTTCAACAAGATTGATTTTAAATTAGGGAACCATCAATTCCTTCTTGAGCTAATTAACATTTGGAAGACTTTCTTTGAGTCCACGAAGGGCTTGTTTGAGTGGTTATTGATGCCCTTTGGCATAATCACTACAACAAGCATTCACTCTATTGAAATATAAGTTTTGTTTAGTACCACTCTTTGTTTTGTCTAATTTGTAGTAATATTTTGAGATCAAAATAGATTCCTTAGAGCATGTATGGGGAGCAATCTTGGCTAGCATTAGCATCTAGTTGCCTACCACAGTGAGACATTTTCTAACATAGTCTGTAGGCACCTAAAATATGACAGAGATTTATGCTATTGTTTAGGTCTGCATATAATTAAAGGACTACATATTAGAAGGAGACAATCATCCATACTTATCACAAGCTTATGTAGCTCATGTAGACTCAAGGTGAGTTGCAAAATGACCATCAATGAGTGTGAACCCTGTCTTCACAAATTATGATCAGTTGCCATGATACTTGACCCTATCCTCATGGTGTTAGCTCAATTCATATTAGTTTTCCCAAGCCTAGAAGCTAATTAATGTATACAAGGGTGTCTAGAAGAATGGACTGTATGATCATTGACTTTGTATGTTGAAACCATTATACATGCCCCTACCTCTGCATCATATACATGAGTCAAGAATGATAGTGTGGTGTGCAAACAACCTATATGGATAGGACACAAGAATTTGTACCAGATAGTGCTAGGTGAAATGTATTTAATATATTAGACTTATAGGGACATATGGGGAAGTTTACGCATGTGATGATGCCATGAAAGGTCTGATATCCCTATGTATCAGACTAAAAAAACCAATGAAAGACAAAAATTAAATGCATTGAGAAGGAAAAAGGTTGAATTGCCTAGTGTTTGGTGTTGAAGTGATGTGTGAGGACCCTGCCAAGTCAAATACCTTGTTGTAGTTTCAAAGGGTGGAAAAAGAATAAGCATTTTATTTACTATCCTATTAGACCATCCATCATTAAAATGATTACCAATGATGTGTGCATTGCAAACAAAGTTCTAGAAGAAGGCTCTTTCTATTGTGTTACCAAGTGAGTGTTCATAGACCTTGTGTAGGGTCCTCCAAGCCTAGAGTAAGGAGTTTGAAGCCTATATACATTGATTTGGCCTTGTGGCCATCAATGAGTGTTGATGCAATAGGAGAAGTCTTGAGACTGACAATTTTGGAAGTGTGGCATTGTTGAGAACCAACACTTAGGTGTGAACCCCGTCTTCACGTATTATGATTAGTTGCCATGATACTTGACCCTATCCTCATGGTGTTAGCTCAATTCATATTAGTTTTCGCAAGCCTATAAGACAATTAATGTATCCAAGGGTGTCTAGAAGAATGGACTGTATGATCATTGACTTTGTATGTTGAAACCATTATACATGCCCCTCCATTGAGGGTATTGAGGAAGATTGAATAGTGTGTTTTGTTGAAGAAACATGATGTGAGAATTTTGATGCAAAGGTAAGGGTAGAACTTCGTATTTCATATTAGGACATCAACCACATTGATTAGGCAAGTCAAATAAGGTCTCTCCAATGTTTAGGATACACAAGGGCAACATTAGTTATGTAAGTATGCATGAGCATGGGAATGGATAGTTACTTTCCTTTTAGACTAATTTGGATAGTATTGAGAGGATCCTATAAGGATGACTATTACCACACTCTTGATGACTTCACAACATTGATAACGAATTCACATTAGACACTCATGGATTACCCCAATTAGACATTAGTCAACTTAAGATGTGATATAAGGATTGCATACCACAAATCCATTAGCATATCAAATTCTCTAAATCACCACAAAGCCATTAGATATGTTCTGAGATGAAAAAGAAGAGTTAAATGGTTTTGGTTCAATTTGAATTATTTCTATATTCAAGTAATTTAATTTGGTATATTATAGTGAAGCGTGATTTCCTAACTAACATTTCAAATTCTATATAACTAGTTATATAGCCCAATTTTTTTGCTTGTGAAGAAAGACCATGTTGGGCAATATCAACGAACAACAAAATAAGGAGACAATTGCTAGATTGTGGTCTAACTTGAAAAGAAAAGGTGATGGAAAATGTTATTTCCCTGCAAAATTTGTAAGGGTTTAAAGACTAGAAGACTTCTAATCAAAACAACTAAGAAACATTGTAGGCTGCATGGTCACATTGAAGGGGGACGTGATTATCATCCATTGGTAATTTTTTCATTATATCATTTTGATAATTTATATACATAAGAAATCACTTGATGATGAGATCATGATCATGGTCTATTTATGTTTATCATTTTTAAATAGGTCGAGCACCCCAGAGCACATGATATGGATCAACACAACCCGAAGAATATGGTTTTCAAAGTGGAGGAACATGGAGGTGTGAATATCAAAGATGAAGATAATGATCCCATGGAAGATGATCATCATGAGCCACAAAACACAATTGAAGATAATGGTACAAATACATTGATCCATGACACATTTAGTACCGGTACAACTAATCATGATGATGAAGATGACCTTGATGTTTTTCATGATTTACCTCTACTTGAGAAGGCATATAAGGCCCTTTACGAAGGCTCCCATACAACTCTTCTCTCTGTTGTATTGTTGTTGGTGAACTTGAAGGTTATGAATGGTTTATCCAACATAACAATCTCACATATGTTAAGGTATGTCATATATGTCATTATAGTTAATAAATGGTGAATCATGTACCATTAATATTCTTTATATTAACAAATTATATTTTTGTTGTAGATTGATAAGTGAGTTTTTGTTACCACCATCAAATATTCTACCTCGCTCATACCGAGAATTATCTGCCATTATGAAAGATATTGGAATGGAGTATCAAGCAATAGATGCTTGTCCTAATGATCATATTATATATCAAAAATAACATGAATTTTGAACTGAATGCTGTGAATGTCATATCAGTAGATATTGAACAATTCAAATAACAAAAAAGGTGCCTCACAAGGTTTTTCATTATATTCCCATTATTCCACATATGCAACGATTATTCAAGTGCACTAGCTTGGCATAATTTATGGATTACCATGCACACAATAGAAGTCAAGATGACATTATTCGAATGCCTGTGGATGGCTCAACATTTATGGACATAGAGGAAAAGTAGCCACACTTTAAAGAAGAATCTCATAATCTCAGGCTTTCATTGGCAGCGAACAGTGTCAATCCATTTGGAGAGATGACATCTGTTTACTCAGTGTGGCCTATTTTTGTTATCAACAATAACATTCCTCCATGGATGTCAATAAAGAGGGAGCACATAATGTTGGAAATGATTGTTCCAGGTATTTTATCATTTAATAGTCTTCTACATTTAATTATAAATATTGCAGTAAAATGGTCATAATAATTATGTAATGTTTTTGTTCATTCTATTAGGTAAGTACCAAGTTAAAGATATGAATGTATATATTGAGCCTCTTATCGACAAGTTGATGGAGTTATGGAATGGTGTCATTATGTATGATGTCTCTAGACCAATAGGACAAACACAATTTCAATTCCATGCAATGCTTGTATGGACAATACACGATGCCCCAAGGATAACACATTTTTGTGGTATGTTATAATGTTCAAGTTGTCCATGATAATTATAATTAAAAAAATTAACATATTTAATCCAATTATACATTATCTTGTAGGTCTTCAAACAAAGGGAAAATTTGCATGTCCAGTTTGTGGTCCAAAGATGAAATCTCATCATTCAAAAAGTTTAGGAAAGCAGGTGTTTGATTAGTATAGGCACTTTCTGCACAAAAATCATAAGTATCAAAATATTGAAAAACATCTTTTCAATGGGAAAGAAGAGAATACATCAAAGCCATGAAGAATGACACCTCACCTGTGGAAGTTGGAATATAATAGAATTAATCGTCAAGGTAATGCCATTCCATCTAATGGTTTATGTCATAAACCATCTTTTCTATTGTGTTTTGTTTACTGATGATGTGATTGATGATTGTGAAGGTCATCAAGGCATTAATGACCACCTTCCTAAGGGACTAAAAAGTTATCCCCGACAATTTAGTAGGTTGCCCTACTATGAGCAGTTACAAATTGTGCATTTGTTTGATACTATGCATATTGGAAAGAATATAACAAAGACATTATGGAAAATATTAGATGGAAGGCGTGACAAAGAATTTTTTTTCAAAATTTGTAGTGACATTCAGGAATCCAATCATACAATGAAAAATGTCATTCAATCAAATAGCCATGGAGACCAGATTAATATAAGTGATCTTCCTTGATTATTAACGGACCCACAAAGCAATACTATAAAAGAAGTCATACGAAAAATTCGATCTCCCACAGGATTTGTTTCGAACATAAACAATCTCATATCAAAGAAAAGTGAATTTGGGCTAGGGATGAAAACACATGATTGCCATACCTTCATTAAGGTAATTCATGTTCTTGTGTATTTACTATATATTTGTTTATTGCGCATATTCTTTTCATTGTATTATGTTAGAAAAAAATGAAAAGATAATTTTATAATTGTTGCAGTGCGTTCTACCTCTATCTCTCCCAATCCACTTCGACAATAATGTCAAGCAAGTCATATATGATCTTGGAAAATACATGAGGTAAGTAGTGGTATTTGTTTAGTTTGTTGTATAGATATTATATTTGCGATTTGTTTTACTTGTTATGTAATATATATTTTTGCATCTTGAATATGTTGTAGGTGGTTGTCATGTAAAGAAATCCATAAAGAAGATATAAAATATTGGAAGAGAAAAATTCCTCATCTAATGTGTGAAATGCAAAAGTGTCTACCTTCAGCTTTTTTCAATACACAAGAACACTACCTCATACACCAAGTTGAGGAGATTGAATTGTGTGGACCTATACACACTAGGTCAATGTGGATGGTTGAGAGGCACTCTAAATTTTTTAAGGCTTTGGTTTGACAATGAGCACATCCTAAGGGTTCTATGGTGGAGGGTTATATGGTATACTAGACTATGGTGTACATTTCTGAATATATTCCTAAGTTTGCAGCAAAGATCCATGTGGATCGTATTTGGGATCCCAACCCCATTAACAAATTCGAAGGGGAGTACTTGGCAAGGAAAGGTAGATTGAGGAAAGTGAGAGGTAATTATAAGATGTTATTATAGTTAATTAATTCTTAATCTTCAAAATAAATTGGTTGTAAGATGTCTATTTATTTTTTGTACAGTTGATCGAGAGTGGGATGCACTACATTTGTATATTACAAACAATCTTGATTGGATGATGGTATGGATTAAACGTTGTCAACATTCTGGTCGCACATTAACATGGGAAGGTGCGGCTTCATTGGTTAAAGAAGCTCATCGTAATGGAGATTCCAATGTTACGCAAAGGGAAATTGGTTTAGCATATGGTTTAAGAGATAAAAATGTATGTATAAATTTATTAATCACCCATATGTTTATCAACTCACGATGTAATAATTTTTACATGTTTGAAATATTACAGGTCAAACACCACAATGCTATGTGCTGCAATGGTCATAAATTTCGCATCAAAAATTTGGATGACATGAAGAAAACTTGTGAATCTGGGATAATTGCAGTCTTTGAGGTGACAATTATTTCATCAAGAAATGGCATACATCCTCAAGAGTCTCAAAATCGATACTATGGCATTTTGGATGATATACTTGAGTGTGACTTTAATTCCTTCAAATTAGTTTTATTCGTCGTCAAATGGTATAGGCTACAATTGAATAAAAATGATCCTGATAGAACTATTATTGAACATGATAATGGTTTTACAATGGTTAATACAAGGTCATTTGAACCAGCTGGGGATGAGCCCTATGTTCTTCCAAGCCAATGTGAGCAGGTATTTTACTCAGAGATTCTGCTTAAACCGGGTTGGTCATTTGTTGTTAGACTTGATCCAAGAGGAAGGCCGATAAAGTATAATGTGATGGAAGAAGAAGATATCGAAGAAGTAGAAGATCACAATCGATAGTTACTCAATGATGATGAAGAAGAAGAAGGTGATGATGATGATAATGATGATGATGATGATGATGGTGATGGTGATGGTGATGGTGATGGTGATGGTGATGGTGATGGTGATGGTGATGGTGATGGTGATGGTGGTGATGATGATGATGAAGACGATGATGGTGGTGGTGGTGGTGGTGGTGGTGGTGATGATGATGATGATGATGATGATGATCATCATCATCATCATCATCATCATCATCATCATCATCATCATCATCATCATCATCATCATGGCAATGATGATCATGATGGTCATGATGATGAGTTGGATGAAGAAGAAGATCAATGACATGAATGAAATGTATGAGGTATGCGATTAGTATATTATCTATTTAATATTGATTTATTAATAGAAATATATTTGACTTATATGGTTACATAATTAGTTCATTATGTTTTGAATTCTAATGCCATTAAAAAATTAATTCATGATGCACCTTTTAATGTTTTTAATTCATGTTCCACCTCTAGTAGGTCCTAATAGTAGAACTATGCCACCCTGAGGAGACGGAGATAGGGAGAGTGACTATTTATGTGACATTTTTTAAACTTTGTGTTTATTTATGGAATTTGGATTGTTTATTAGCTATGTGATGGATGTTGAGGCAAAATACATATGTGATGGATTACATGTTTATGATGATACATGTGACATTTTTTGAACTTTGTGTTTATTTATAGAATGTGGATTGTTTATTACCTATGTGATGGATGGTGATTTATGATACATATGTGATGGATTACATGTTTATGATGACACATATGTGATGCTTATGATGCTCAATTACATATGTGATGCTTATGATACATATGTATTTATTGTTTATCAACTTACAAATGCAATGCTTATGATGCTCAATTGATGGTGGTGATTTCATGTATATATTTTGTGTGATGTTGTCACCCTTGGTGGGAACAGGTCATTGACTACAGACATCGTCAACCCTTTAGTTGAGGATCCTACATAGTCTACAAAGGTAAGAAATTAAAAAATTTACAATGATTATGATGACAACATATTTTTTTTATATAATACTATTTTTGTCTACATAGTTCATGTTGTGTACTATGTAATTTTTAGATAACATAAGATAATTGAATTACATGTGCAGGAACCTGAACCCCTTTGATGAGGATCCTGCACAGTCTCATGGATCGACAGGTATAAGTCAATACACCCTATAGAAACAGTTTATTTTTTTTAAATTACTTGGAAAACAAATTTCCTCAATTTTTCAAACTCCGACATTAGCAGCAAATCTAATACAGTTATCAACACTTGAGGCCCCAATTGGACTTATTCAAACTTTAATCAGTTGGACTTATTCAAACTTTAATCTCAACATCAACTTTAGGACTGACTTCATCATCAATATTACCCTCATTTGCAAACTATCTCTCTCATTACTAACTAACTCTCTCATTTGATGGTGCAGGTACCACCAAATAGGTATTTGTCATATGTGTCTTCCTCAAGTGAGGTAAATGCAGGAATAGAAAATGAAAGTGAGACATGTAGTAGGTCTACAATAGGGAGATCAACTAGAGGTCAAAATATTAGAAGAAAATTCAATAAACACATGGAATTTTTTCTTGCTCAAGGGGGGTCATGTTCTTATGATGTTGAGACCAAAGGTGATATTGAGGTGCCCTTGAGGTAGAAACATCTATAGAAACAATGGGTACCCAAGGAACTTCCTTCAATAAACATCGATTTTTTTGTTAATGATAGGATATATCGCATAATACCTTCTTCGTTACATGGTTGGGCCTATTTTCCATGGACGACATAAAGGTCTATTACAACAAAGTTGTTGAGTTGATGGAGTTTGTCGGACCTTGTTAAAATTACAATAATTGGATGCAGATTGTTCGATATAAAAAAAATATGAGTAGGTATGTACTGTCAGCAAATTATATACAACAAAAAGATAATAATCAAAGTAAACGAGTGGCTATATACATTGATGGAAGGCCAAAAGCAACAAGGAATATTGCAGGTTTAATAAATAGTACGTGGCCTGGGTCAACTAATAAACAACCCAATTGCATATTTGAGGTGCGCGAGGGAAATCATGTATTCGTATGTGCAATAAAATCAATAAGTGCAGGGGAAGAGCTACTAATCGATTATAATTTGAATCGTATAGATACAAACAAAGTTACTATCATGGGGGTGGTACGTACTATATACCATTTAAATTAACCAACCTCCAATTAATGACTCCAATATACCATTTTATTATGAAGTTTTTTTGCTAAGTCTATTGGTTTGATTTCACTAACATTTTTATATTTTTTGTTTGTCACAGGGCGACATGGATCCATCACATAGCACAGACAGGGATGTAGGTTGCAACACTTCTACCGAGCAAGTAAACCTCATTATAATTGTACAAATTAGATAGAAGCAAACTGTTACATTATTATGTTCTTTTCTTGAGTGTTTTAGAGTAATTTTGTAATTATTAATGATATTCTTGTCATAGACAGATGTTCGGGGAAAGGGAAAGGGAGTTGCAGTACCTGAGCACCTCTCTAGGGATATGGACTCAACAGGATTAAGTGTTGATGACATCGCAAATTCCACAAACCCTATAGAATTGATAAGAAAGTCTATTAGAAAAATTAGTAGAGAGATTGTTGCTTTGGCATCCATGGAGCCTCAGACTAATGAGATACAAGAGAGGGTGCAAAAATTGATGCGGACAATAGAAAACTTGCAAGTAAGTAGTAATGAAAGCTTTAATTATAACAAAAGTTCAATAATGGTTTATATTTTATACTCTTTTATGTCATTAACTAAAATATGTACGTGTTGTTTTTATAGAAATTTATGCGTCCTCATCAACCTGGTGGCCATGATCAAGGTATTGCAGGTAGTTCAGGTGATGATGATTTTCTTGGCTTATCACTTGCTTGGCTTATCACTTTGAGTACCCAAAATACATTATACTTTATAGTGTCAATGTTCATAATAAAGGTTCATCCTTATTTACAATTCTTGCACTTTTCATATATTTAATGAATTATTCTTCAGGTGTTGTCAATGTTCCTGTGCAAATACTGTCGGTGCCTCATCAAAGGTTAGCCCCACCTGTATTGCCGTCTGTAATGTTAGCAACACGCAGCATGCAAACATCCTCTACTGCATGTCATATTGGCCCGCCCACTATTGGTAGATCCCTCTTTTGTTCTATCTTCTGTTATGTGTTTATTTCCCTTCAAGCGTTCTTTCTTGGGGGCATTTCATAGTGGATTCATTTTCTACAACATGAGATGCACACAAGGATGCACCAGAGGTGACTACTACTAATAACATACCATCATTTCCTGGATCTTCTTGTATTGCTAGTACGGGAACGTTGCAAGCCACATTGGTGGTGAATGACGAAGAAATGATTCCCTTAAAGATACAGAAGGTTCCAGGTACTTTAAAATTATTATTATATATAGTCTAATTGTAATTTACTTTCTAATCACTCGTTTTGGACTAATGATCCCATGAATTTTTTTGTAGGAAATGATATTTTTTTATAAAAATCTTAATGACATTGCATTGCGGATATTTGGGCCCACCATACGTAAAAGGTGGAACATCGTATGTGAACTGACCCTAATCCACTATTTTGATTTCATATCATTGCTAGAATAGTTTTCCTTTGATCCATTTCTTGAACTATAATAAATGTAGCTTCAGTTCATTTCTAAATCTAATAGGTTTGTTTTTACTTTAAAAGGTGGAATGACCAAGAAAAAAGGTTAAAAGATAAATTGACAAACCGTATGGTTGATTTGTTTGGAAATGACACATTCGACAAAACCAAGTTCCTTGAAAAAGATGGCACATATCTAAAGTATGTGAGGGACCAATACAAGACCCATTTAGAGAATAATGTAAAGTACGAGCATCCCCCATGATTCTAGAGAGGGAGTGGAAGGACCTGATTTCGGATGCCAAGGAGAGAATTGAAAGGAAAAAAGGAAATACACCAGCACACGCAAAAAGAAGGTATGAGATACTATTAAGAATGTAATTATGTACTAATTAATTACTCTTTATATTTATATAATCTAACATATTTCAAAATTTTCAGAGACTGAGTGACACGTCAAAGGAAACCAAGGCAAGACAAGAAAAGAATGGGCAACACAAACTCGTCTTTGGTGGTTATATGAAACTTTTTCATATGAATTGTAAGTATCAGTAAATGAAATATCGCATCAAAATATTTATAAATTGCAAACAATTTTTTTTTTTATCAAACAATGCAAGCAAAATTCATGATACCAAGCAAAAATGTAGGGCTCTAAATTCAATAGAGTGCCCATAGAAGATGACAAGAGAATTTCCTACCAGCAAAGCTATACAACCGTGGTTGAATGACTACGAGAATTGAGTGGTCAAACACAAGATTCTGGTGCATCCGTCACACAGGTAAATAAGCTAAATGAAAATTCTTTCAAATTGAATACTTTACCAATAATCTAATTGATGTTGAGTTCCAACATAAAGTGACTATATCTATTTTAAATAAGCAAGCAATGATAACAATGCACATGACATTGGAATACAACCTGCTGATCATGAAACACCACCTGCACACGAAGGCCTAGATGTGCATCCCAGTAGTGGAGGTATTCATTTTCTATTCAAATTTATTTATGTAATTATTAATACAATTAAACATCTTAAATTGTAATTAGTGTAGTAATTAATGTAACCTTTTTTGTTAATATTTTAGAGCATGTAGTTGGTGGTGACCAAGTGGAGCATGATCCAGGTACACAACATCATGAACGTTTTTTTCCCAATCAAGTAAAGAGGACCACTGTTATTCCTTTAAACAAATTTAATTGCAATTGGTGTTCAATATTGAATGTAACCTTTAGTATTTCAACTCCAGAGGATCTAGAGGGTGTTCAACATGTTGAGGTTGAGGCTAGACAAAATGATGTGGCCCCATCAGGTAAAGAGCGCCACGGTTATGTTCTTTAAATTAATGAAATACTTGTAACTAAAAAATGTTTTGAATTTAAACCATTTATTTATTTTTATAGAGGACCCCCCTTCTCTTCAGTGTCCTCATCCTCAGTATAGGACTAGGCATACATCGAGATCACGAGCATAGGGTAGAACAACTGAAGAGGGGGGAAATGATGAAGAAAACGATGCTCCACTTATTCTTTACATATCTTCAAAGAAAAAACAAAAAAATAAATGATTGTAACCTACCTTATTTTATAATGACTCATTTTTATGTGTTAATGAATGTAATTATGTGCTAATGAATGGTTATGAATGATAGGTGTTAATTAATATTGATGAATGTTGCATGTTAATTAATGTTAATCAATGTTATGTGTTAATGAACATTATGTGATAATGAATGAATGTTATATTTTATTATTGGTAGAAAGAATGAATGAATGTTATATGTTAACGGGGAATTTAGAGTGATGTTAGGGGGGGGGGGCAAATGAGCTTCCATCTTCACATGGTTGGCCCTATTAAGTAGAGAATATTAAACTATTCGCAAAACCAGGAGAAGCTCAATAAGATAACACACTTTTCAATATTTCATTATATTGCATAGTTAATCTTATTGAATAATGTATATTAAATCTTAATTATAGGGTCCAACAGAGCCAACACGAACAACAACACCACAAGTTGCGGGGTATAATGAACTCCCACATTATCTTTTATGTACACTAACAATATGAGTTTCTTCTAGTGTTGATATCCATGGCGGGACTGCAAAAGTTATGAATATGCCTCATCCTTGTAAGTTTTTTTATTAGTTGACATTTTCTTTAGCATTTTTAAATTTTCCTTATCATTTTAAGTCTAACCACTTTTATATGGAATTTATTGTTCTAGTTTTTTACTATCTGTCAAACACTATTGATACAAGGACTTGCATTGCATCCATTTTTTCAATTAGGTATTATAAAGGGTAGGTTGTATTTTTAAATGTCTCTTTGAGTTCATCCAAATTTTATAACTGTTACCTCACATCTCGTTATTGCTTCATATCTCTATGTTCTATGAGGAGAACACCTATGTTTTTCTTTGCCAATCCTCTAAGACAGTTTATGACTACTAATAACTGTATATTTTGATCATTTTATATTGTCTAAAACTCATGATAATAGTGATATTTTTTTCCCTTATAAGTGTATTTGTTATAAGGCTATGGACTGCCCATGAAGAATTGTTGTAGCAGTATTTCATTATTCACTATGTTGGATTTTGAACTATTTATAAATTCCATGGTTGCAAACTGTCCTTAGACTGATAATTCTATGTTGAAGCTGCTCCTTTGAAGGCAATTGGATTGAAATTATAATCATGATCACTATTCTACTACAATAAAACATTGTGACAAACTCTTTGATGGCTATCAATACATTATTCATTCTTGTTATATCATATGACTATGAAGGATACCTCCATGATGGTGACTTTTGACTAGTTATAATGCTATAAATTCCAATGTCCTCATTAATATCAAGATTCCTTTCTAATAGTGTATTTTTCATTGTATTTACTTTGATGCCACTGTCTTGATGAATGGAAGATTGTGCTTTGCATCTTAAGTCACTGTTTCTCTCTTGGTTGTTTACTAGTGAATGGACTGTGACCTTTTGTACAGTGATCATGATAATGGTGTTTGCACCTGATCCTCTATACAATACTGATCTCCTCATTTTGGGATCCTTAGCCACTATAACTGTTTCTTTTATGCTTTTGATGTACTTGACTTTGGGACTATCCTTTAACTATTAAGTGTGGGACTTTGTTTTCACCGTTGACTGTCAAATGATCTAGACAACATTGTGCTTGTGATACTGCCATGACTGGACTCTAACCCTATTTTTTTTTTTAAAATACCTACATGATTGTATTCTACCTCCAATCTATGGCTTTTATGCTTCTCTACAATCTAGATGACCTTCTTTTTGGCATTTTCTCACTCTCTAAGGCACTTATTGTCACTCATAACACTATATTTTGCTTGTGACCTTCTAATGCTTGTGACAAATATACACTGTGTGATGATCTTCCTTTGAGTTTGGGCTTATACTATCCTTTGTGCCTATTTCTATGAATGCTCCTAATGCATGATCTTTTCATTGGCACTATGTTGATACTGGTGTTGGCATTATAGTAAGAAAGATTGTTGATATTCAATAAGGATATTGAGAAGGTTGTTGAAGATTATTGATATAACTGAACAAGGATGATAACCATCTTTATAACATTATTTTGTCATTGATGTCAAGAAATTGATTATCTGATTTAGTATGATGTTGCCATATCTTGAGAAGATTGATTAGAAGAGAATTAAGATGTCGGTAAAAGACACAGAAAGAATGTGATGAATAAAGGGAGGAATAAGTTATTTAATGGGTAACTATTACCGAGTTAGAAAATGATGAGATCATGATGTTTAGATTGTTTTAATATCATACATATGTTGTTGATTGTAAGGTTAATACTATACTATGCAACTGAGCAAAGAACCTAGTCGGTAAACCCTAAGGAACCTAGTCGGTAAACCCTAAGGAACCTAGTCGGTAAACCCTAAGGTTATCGATATTGGTTAATGAAGGCAAAATGTCTACCAAGTAAAGTTTAGTATTTACCGAGTTGCAACCGAGTTATGACAGTGCACATTGGATGGATAAAAGCATTATTTAATAAAGGACAATGATTAGCTGGAAATGTATAAATGATTGGTATGTCGTGCATGAAGTTTGTTAAGGATCTATGGCAAAGGAAAACTGACAGGAAGATCTACAGCGCAGATTGAACAACAATAACCTTGTGAAAGTTCCAAGAAGGGAATGCAAGTCCCGAGGTAAGGTAAAACATTTTCATATAGGAAGGATAGATTGAACCTAGTCAAGTTTGAAGATCTGATGGCTAAGATTGATCATGGGAAATGTGATCAAGGAGATTTAGCGGTTAGCAATTGTTTATAAATAAGGAATTGTTAATAAACAATGTATGCAGGCAAGTGTATGCACAGGGATGCTACATAGTGATTACCGAGCACAGAAGCTTGAAGACCTGTTTGAATAATAGAGTAGAGAGCCCAGCAGAGGGACAAGATAAGTCCTATGACTAGATTGTTTTGAGCAAATAAGAATCTGCTTTAGCATTTTTAGATGTGAAGTTGCAGATAGATTTTTATTATTGTTATTTTGTAAGTGACAGAAAATCTCTTAACCGAGTGGACTTAATAGTCTTCTATGTAAACCCTCTAGCAAGGTAACATTCTAAATGAGTGTTTGAAATCCTTTGACAAGGTCACTTCTAATAAAGTGAAGATCCTAACAGATCTGAGGGAAATCCCTTAATTGGGTCACATCTAGCAATCTGTTTGTAATCTTTAACAAGATTTGCTTTTAACCGAGCATACTCTAGAAGAGTATAGTTCTTAGTGGGTCTGAAATCCCACAGTGGTTTTTCCCTATTTGGGTTTCCATGTTAAATTTGGTGTTATGAGTGTTATTATGATTATGTGTTCATAAGTTTGCATGTATAGCAGTTTTTTGGTTAAGTTGTTGAAGTATAAGTTACCGAGGTTGAATCTGTTGATTTTATGGAAGTTTAAGTTTGTATGATTCACCCCCCCCTCTCATCTTGTTAGCTATTGGCATCTATACTTTACATTAAGTATCAGAACTAACAATTGGTATCAGAGCTTTGGACTCTGGAAGAAAAAGTTTAAAGGTACTTGAGGAAAAGATTCGAAGATGTATAAAAGGGATGGACTGAAGCTGAACAAGTCAAGTTTCTCCACATGGAAGAAAAGGATGAAGCTGCATTTATCAGGAATATGAGAATATGCAACATATTATCTGAAGAATGATTACATTGCACTGAGCACCAACCCTATGACCTTGGAAGAGATTAAGGCAAAGCAAGAACATATTCAATCTATGATTGAAATAACATTAGCGTTGACCGACTCAGAGTTTAATGATCTAGAAGGTTGTAATGATGCAAAAGCAATGTGGACTAAGCTCATATCTATGTATGGAGGTGATGAACATGTTCAAAGAGCAAAAGTAGATAGTCTAAGATGACAACTTGAATCCATGAGGATGAATGAAGGTGAGAACATAACCCAATACAGTACAACACTAAAGGAGTTTGTCAATCAAATTAAAGGAGTAGGTGGAACTATTGAAGAAAAGGATATAACAAGTAAGTTGTTGAGAACCCTTCTACTAGCTTATGCTATTCGAGTCTCTGCAATCAATGAATTGAGGTCTGTACCTAACATGCCAGTTTCTTTGGATGCTACTATTGGTAAGCTACACGCATTTGAGTTAAGTAATTTTGATAATAGTGGGTCTTCAGTAAATAAAGTAGAATCTGCATTTAGTTCTTTTCATATTGGTGAAACGGATGATTACAATGATAGAATGAGTAAGTACTCTAAAGGGGATCACAGTGGAGCAAGTGAAAGATTTTGCATGAACATGGAAAAAGTGCACAAACTGTATGAGGAAATCAAGAATCAAGAAGAATTTGAAGCATTATTAGCCAGAAGGTTACCGAGAGGAAAAGGTAAGTATAAAGGAAAGCTACCTTTAAAATGTTTCAATTGTGATAAAATAAGACATATGGCTTCTAACTACCCTGACAAAGAATCTAGTGAAAAGAGAGAATACTGAGATAACAAGCAGAAAGATAACCAATACATAGGACACCGAGACTTCAGAAGGAGAGATAGAAAGACATGTCTAGTAGCAGATGAGGAATCCAGCAATGACAAATCTGATGAAACTGATACTAAGGAAGTTGTTTATGTGGCTATTAAAGATGGATCTGATGAAGAAAGGTATGGAGAAAAATCCCTAATATCTCACATAAATAATAATGATTCTTGGATCATAGACAGTGGATTCTCACATCATATGACAGGTGATAAACACAAGTTTGCTAAATTAGAAGACTATGATGGAGGCTATGTAAGATTTGGTAATGATGCACCATGTCTGGTAAAAGGTAAAGGATCTATAACACTTCTTGACAAAGCTAAATGTGATGATGTATACTGGGTTGAAGGTTTGAAATACAATTTGTTGAGTGTAGCACAGCTAAACAATACAGGATACCGAATAGAATTTCGGAAAGGAATTGTCAAAGTTCATGAAAAGCATGGAAAGTTAGCTGCTACCAGGACACAAACAAAAGGTAATACATTTCATCTTGACTCAACTCGAAACAAGTGTCTTTATGCAAAGATAGATGATATCTGGTTATGGCATAAAAGGTTTTGTCATGTAAATTTTGATAATCTGATCAAAATAAGTAAGAAGCACCGAGTAAGAGGTCTACTGAGTCTTGAAAAACCTGAGAATGCTATGTGTCGAGGATGCTAGATGGGTAAGATGACAAGATCAAGCTTTACAAGTAAATCCTACACTTCTAAAGGAATTTTAGATCTAGTACACACTGATCTTTGTGGTCCTATGAAAGTTCAAAGTTATTATGGTGATAAATATTTCATATTATTTGTGGATGATTACTCAAGGATGATGTCAGTTATGTTTTTAAAAGAAAAATCAGAAGCTTTTCAAATGTTCAAATGGTACAAGGCAAGAGTTGAAAATGAAATAGGAAGACAACTGAAATGTCTTAGATCTAATAGAGGAGGAGAATTCACTTCTGATGAATTTAACTTATACTGCAATGATCATGGTATAAAGAGGCAAGTATCTACACCGAGAACACCTCAACAAAATGGGATAGCCAAGAGAAGAAACAGATCAATTGTGGATTGTGCAAGAACCCTGATGATAGAAAAGAGGGTACCTCAAACATTTTGGAGAGAAGTAATCAGCACTGCGATTTACACCCTGAACTGAGTTCAACTGAAGAAAGGAACTATGAAGACACCATATGAGACCTGGTATGACAAGAAACCTAATGTAAGTTACTTTAAAATCTTTAGAAGTAGATGCTATGCTCAGAAAGATGACAAAAATGGAAAGTTTGATCAGAAAAATGAAGAAGGAACATTTCTTGGTTATTCTTCTAGAAGTAAAGCATTTAAATGTCTGATCAAATCATCTAACAAAATAGTGGAAAGTGAAAATGTGAAAATTGATGAATTTGCAGAAAGAAATGATGAAGGAAATTCCAAAGAAATAGAAGATTACGAAGAATTTGTTTATGTTCGACCGAGAAGTCCTACCGAGAAAGTTGTTGAAGAAAATGAAGGTAATGTCCAATTACCGAGTGATGAAGAAGATCACACAGAACCTACCAAGCATATATTAGCCAAATATGTCAGAAGACATCATGCATCAAGTCAGATTATAGGAGATAAAGATGATCCAGTGATGACAAGAAACAAACTGAGACAGAACACATGTCTGATTTTTGAATTTGAACAGAGAATAGTGAAAGAGGCATTTAATAGTAAAGATTGGGTAAATGCTATGATAGAAGAAATTGATCAAATCAAGAAGAATGACACATGGACACTAATCCCAAGACTAAAGGACAAAAATGTAATCGGTACTAAGTGGATTTTCAGAAACAAGCTAAATGAAAAAGGTGAGGTCATTCGCAACAAAGCAAGACTAGTTTGCAAAGGTTATGCTCAAGAAGAAGGAATATATTATGGTGAGACTTTTGCACCTGTGGCTAGACTTGAGGGAGTAAGAACATTGTTGGCATATGATGCTTTCAAAAATTTCAAGGTATATCAAATGGATGTTAAATCTGCATTTTTGAATGGTATACTAGAAGAAGAAGTTTTTAGTGAACAACTTGAAGGATTTGTTGAAGATAGGAATAAAGATCAGGTATGCAAACTGCACAAAGCCTTATATGGTCTGAAACAAGCACCTAGACCATGGTATGAAAGATTGCACTCTTATTTAATCAAGATTGGTTTTATAAGGACAAGTGAAAACATCAATATGTACATGAAGAAAGATGAGGACAATGGAATACTGATCTCAGCCATATTTGTTGATGACATTATATTTTGTGGTAATGACTCCTTATGCAAGAACTTTGGAAATGAAATGTGCAAAGAATTTGAGATGTCACTAATCAGTGAGATAAAGTATTTTATAGGTTTATAGATATTGCGAATGAAAGATGAGATTTTCATTACTCAATCCAAGAACATAAAGGAAATCTTGAAGAAATTTGGAATGGAGGATTCTAAACCAGTAAGTACTCCTATGACTACTAACTATAAATTATCAAAGGATGATGAATCTACATCTGTTGATGAGACACTTTACCGATCTATGATTGGAAAACTGCAATATGTTGTGCATTGTAGACCGGATATAGCACATGCAATAGGTATTGTAGCAAGATTCTCTGCAGATCCCAAGGAAACCCATATGACAGCAATCAGGAGAATTTTCATATACTTGAGAGGCACTGAAGATTATGGCTTAGTATATGAAAAGAGGAATAATTTTGATTTAAAATTTTATACTGATGCTGATTGGGCAGGCAACATAAATGACAGGAAAAGCACAAGTGGTGGAGCTTTCTTTTGGGAGAAAGACTAGTAAGTTGGCTTAGCAAGAAACAAGGATGTATTTCTTAGTCTACAGCAAAAGTTGAATATGTTGTTGCAGCATTGAATTGTACCAATATAGCATGGATCAAACAATTGTTGGAAGGTATAAATGAGAAATTTACTAAGCCAGTAACTATATTATGTGATAATACTAGTGTCATTAACATTTAAAAGAATCTAGTAATGCACTCTAAGACAAAGCATATATCTATAAAGTATCACTATCTCAGAGAAGAAGTTCAAGAGAAGAAAGTTGTGCTGGAATATATCAATTCAAAGGAGCAATTAGCAGACATCTTCACAAAGCCACTGCCAAGGGACACTTTTGAGTATCTCAGAGGCAAGTTAGAGGTCCTACCCCTATCTTCTACTCACTGACCAAGTTTGGTGAAAGCATCAATTCGATGAATCTACAAAATATTATGTGTGGATTGATGTTGATTTACGCACTTTAGGAGGTCACCTAAAGTTTTGCAGGAAAAAGTGAATAGAGACAAGTTGATCTGACCGAGACTGAGATGTTACACAGCAAGGCAAATCACTTCATAGAGGAAGAAATCGTGATTTAGTTCTTTTACTTTTTGGCATTGTTGTCAAAGGGGGAGAAGAGTAAATGGTTGAAAGACTAAATGGTTGACTGCATGGTAAAGCCCTGAATGATGGAAATAACAGAAGACTAATGACAGGGGGAGTAGATTACAAAAATGGAGAAGACTTCAGAAGACAACAGAACAAGGATAACAAGAGAAGTCTAACAACAATCTGAATCCGAATCAATTTGAATATCTTGTTGGTAATACCATTTAATTGTTGGTTTTTCCATCAATGCCAAAGGGGGAGATTGTTGGCATTACAGTAAGAAAGATTGTTGATATTCAATAAGGATATTGAGAAGGTTGTTGAATATTATTGATATAACTAAAGAAGGATGATAACTATCTTTATAACATTATTTTGTCATTGATGTCAAGAAATTGATTATCTGATTCAGTATGATGTTGCCATTTCTTGAGAAGATTGATTAGAAGAGAATTAAGATGTCAGTAAAAGACACAGAAAGAATGTGATGAATAAAGGGAGGAATAAGTTATTCAATGGGCAACTATTACCGAGTTAGAAAATGATGAGATCATGATGTTTAGATTGTTTTGATATCCTACATATGTTTTTGATTATAAGGTTAATACTATACTATGCAACCGAGCAAAGAACCTAGTCGGTAAACCCTAAGGAACCTAGTCGGTAAACCCTAAGGTTATCGATATTGGTTAATGAAGGCAAAATGTCTACCAAGTAAAGTTTAGTATTTACTGAGTTTCAACCGAGTTATGACAGTACGCATTGGATGGATAAAAGCATTATTTAATAAAGGACAATGATTAGCTGGAAATGTATAAATGATTGGTATGTCATGCATGAAGTTTGTTAAGGATCTATGGCAAAGGAAAATCGGCAGGAAGATCTACAGTGCAAATTGAACCGCAATAACCTTGTGAAAGTTCCAAGAAGGGAATGCAAGTCCCGAGGTAAGGTAAAACATTTTTAGATCGGAAGGATACATTGAACCTAGTCAAGTTTGAAGATCTGAAGGCTAAGATTGATCATAGGAAATGTGATCAAGGAGATTTAGCGGTTAGCAATTGTTTATAAATAAGGAATTGTTAATAAACAATGTATGTGGGCAAGTGTATGCACAAGGATGCTACATAGTGATTACCGAGCATAGAAGCTTGAAGACCTATTTGAATAACAAAGTAGAGAGCCCAATAGAGGGACAAGATAAGTCCTATGACTAGATTGTTTTGAGCAAATGAGAATCTGCTTTAGCATTTTTAGATGTGAAGTTGCAGATAGATTTTTATTACTGTTATTTTGTAAGTGACAAAAAATCTCTTAACCGAGTGGACTTAATAGTCTTATATGTAAAGCCTCTAGCAAGGTAACATTCTAAATGAGTGTTTGAAATCCTTTGACAAGGTCACTTCTAACAAAGTGAAGATCCTAACAGATCTGAGGGAAATCCCTTAACTGGGTCACATCTAGCAATGTGTTTGTAATCTTTAACAAGATTTGCTTTTAACCGGGCATACTCTAGAAGAGTATATTTCTTAGTGGGTCCAAAATCCCACAGTGGTTTTTCCCTATTTGGGTTTCCACGTTTAATTTGGTGTTATGAGTGTTATTATGATTATGTGTTCATAAGTTTGCATGTTTAGCAATTTTTTGGTTAAGTTGCTGAAGTATAAGTTACCAAGGTTGAATCTGTTGATTTTATGGAAGTTTAAGTTTGTATGATTCACCCCCCCTCTCATCTTGTTAGCTATTGGCATATGTACTTTACATTAAGTATCAGAACTAACAACTGGTACATTCACTGTTGCATGCTCTTAATCCAGTATGACTGCCCTATAGCATCATTGGGACTGTTATAGCTATTTATCTCCTGTAATAATGTATCAATAGAATAGATGGATATAAAGTTCTTATCCCGCTATAACTGTACATTGGACATTGTTCTTTGACTCCATGGTTGCTCCATGTGAGAAGTATTATGACTATATGCTGCTATTACTTTGTGATTCATATGGACTATTATTTAGGCATTCTCCTTATCATTGTTGTATGATCTGCATGGTTGCTATCTTATATTTGTCAACCAATCTTAGATTTTCCCTCGATGATCATGTATTTTCTTGTTGTTTGTATTCTCCATAATTTGAGTCTTTCTCATACTATTTTTTATACGCTTTCTCATTGCCTAGACTAATGCATAAAGTTCTATCATAAGCTAGATCGCCCCTCATTGTTGAAAAGAAAACCTTTGAATAGTAGCATACTATTTTACCATCTTATAACAAGATGGCTCCCATGACATCCTTAGTAGCATTTGTGTAAGCTTCAATGAGCAAAAAAGAACTAGGTAAGGTCAACATTGGAGCATTGTGATGCAGAGTATCCACCAATCTCAATCAATTAGGGAGATCTTTCTCCCAACTCACCTATTCAATAGGGAACAAACCCCAAGCCCTCACTAGCCTACTAGCCCCTCAAGTTGCTTCAACACCCCAAAGACTCACTCCTACTCCCTAGTCCCATACAACCATTGACATACATCACATAGGGAATTCTCACCTTTCCCAAATCTATCTTGAGGTCTTCCAACCCTTGAATTACACCAACTCACAAAATCTTACTCCCTCAATCCTTTCTCCAATTAGGACTCCTAATGGCTTTTGGACACAACTCCTAATTCCAAGTAGGCACACATCAACCCAAGGGTACTCAAGGACATCCCCTCTATTTTGTCTTTGGTTTCATCCAGTTTGATTTTGTTTTGAAAAAGATATTCCAATTTTCGTAAAGCACTGTCAAAACCCTTCCTAGGGTTAATAGTGGCCATAAATAATGTAATTCATTATTTGTAGCCATAGGAAAACCACCAAAACTGGTGGGAACTTGTAATATATCATGCCTTTTCATATTTGTGTGTTTGTAGGGGCTCATGAGTAATTTTGGCATGTGCTAGTTGAATGCAAGGGATTGATTTTTGAGTCACAGTCTGAAACACAATGATTTCATGAAGTTTGAAGTGGTGTGAATGCATCAATGGTTCTTGGGGAGTCTAGTTAAGGGAAAGAGGAATGTGTGAGGGATCCATTGACAAGGGAAAGGATCACCAAGTTGAAGAACCAATTACTAAGAAAACCTTTGGCTGTCCTAAGTTAACAATAACTGTGACTATCTCAGCAAAACCAGTGAGACAACAATTTCTTGTTTGCCAAATAAGGTGTGATGGGAAGTTCAGTGGTTGGAGTTTTGGGAAGGTTAGTACATGGACCCTATAAATTCCTAGACGCCTTTTGGAGGCACTGAGGAGAGGGGAGGAAGGCCATGTTCATTATTGTCCCAAGCCTACATGACTGGAACAAAAGGACAACGGTGTAACAGTAACACTTCCTTTGTACTTTGGTTGGTTGGTTGATTTTATATAATAACTTCCTTATCTATGAGTAATTGAAATTTTCTCTGTTTTTTAATTTTCCAATTTTGCATCCCTTTGTCCCATGCTGTCTACATCCCAAATAGATTGTGGAACATATTCTGCCCTACCATCTCTGAATTGCATCCTGTTGTCCCATGTTGTCTCCATCCCAAATAGATTGTGGAGCATAACTATTTGTTTTCTTTCATTATTGTTGTAGTCAAGCATTTCTAGTGTTTCTATCTTTTATTTTATGTATCTTGTTTTCTCCATTTCTTCTTTCTTTTAAAGTTGGGGTTTACAAATTTAAATTTGAAACATGCTTGCTTTTTTATGTTTTCTAAGGTTTGCTAAGGTTTCTTATTTTTCAAGATAGATATGACACTCTTAGATAGTCATAGTGGAAGCGAGTCCAAGAATCCTATTATTAGGAATTATGGCACACTGAGTTCAAAGGCAAGAGTGGTGGTGTGCAATTATTGTAGCTTTCAAATAAGAGGAAACATTGATAACCTCAAATATTACCTTGCACAAATTTCTAGCCATGATGTGCAGATGTATAATTCAATAGAACTTAAGGTTATACAAGAGATAAAGGCTCTCCTTTCTAACTATGTAAAGGAAAAAATAGAAAATACGATGATAATTAAGACAACTATGGTTGTGATGAATCCTACTCCCAGATTAGAGACTAACTTAGTAAGCCCTTTGCTAGCCCATAGAGGTAGGGCCCATCCACTATAGAGAATTCTAACTAATTGCATTTACAAGTTTTATTTGTTCTTTGTAATGTTCCTAGTGTGTAGCCTTTTCTTCCAAGTACTACTTATAACTCAGAGAAACATCATGAGACAAGGATGTCACCTACAAATTTTTGGTTTTATAACATACATTTCAATGTTGTGAGGAACCCATATTAAAAATTGTTGGCCAATGCATTGGTTGTAAAAAAAGTTCATGGCATCTAATCCCAATGTATTGAATAGAATCTAGTTGAAGGAAGTCATGAAACATAGAGTGGTGATGGCAAAAGATCAAAAAAGCTTTTGGCACAAAAAGGGCTGAAATATTTTGTTTGACTTTGAAAAGATGTAAGGAGTCGCATATTAGTCAACTTTCTATTGGCTTCTAATGGCTATTTTGTGTTCTTGAATTCAATTGATGCCTCTCATAGAATAAAAAATGCTAAGACTTTGTGCAATACCGGGAGTTTCTAACATCTCAACACCTTGCCCTTCTTGTTGATCTTTAGCATTCACCCAAACTTTTTGCAAACTATTCTCCCAATAAAACCTGCCAATATAACTTTTAACATAAGCCCTAATGAGTGAATTCCATATGCTTTATCTCGTTACGATGTGCCTAACTGATCTATTGTCATGGTCCCTACTTCACTACCAACTTCTACCATTTCCTCCACAAGTAATGTTTAGATAGTCATTCTAAAGTGAGGTACCAATAGAGCTATTGATTCTTAAGCCTCCAAGCTGAATTTATCAAATATGATCCGAATTCCTTGGCCTCCCCTTCGACAAAGATTTTCAACAAAGTTGGTTATTCAATGTTTCCCTGATCTTGGTCTCAACATAAATTAATTCTATTCATGGCTCTTGGAATCTCTCCAATCCTATCAACTATAGGACTATAATGATTGGTCATACATTTGTCAAACTTTTTACCACAATGTTAGACATGCAATTTTTTTATGAGTACCTAGAGAAAGGTAATGTTAAAGCTTGTGGGAAAGCTAGCTTCAAGGGAGATTATCAAACCATTGACCACATATTTACACTCTAGGATATTGTTGAGAAGGCTTACCACTGCTCTTCCATAGTCTTTTGTTGTTTATAGACTTTTCGAAGGACTTTGACTCAATTGGGAGACACTTGCTTTTCCAACAAAAATATGATGTTGGCATTTTGGATTCTCTCATTAGCATTGCTTGTAGGCTTTATTAAATTTATTGGGAAGATTCATGCTTACAATATCTTCAACTTGATGAGGAGAACAATTGGGGTCAAAAAAGGGTGTCCTATCTCCAACCCTCTGTAACATCTACATTGACAAGTTGGTGGAGCATCTTTGACTACATACTCATATGGATGATAGTTGCAATTTTACATGAGGGGTTACTGCTAATCTACTTGTTGATGATATTGTTATTCTCTCTCATTCTGCCAAAGGGTTGCAACATTACTTTCTTTTTCACTCATCTCTTCATTGGTACTTTAGAGTTGTACATGCCATCATTGATCCCTTTTGCCAACCCCTACCTTCAAACTGCGTTCCTGTCATTTTTTATTACCCCTCTCAACCTACCACCCTTGGCATTATGAATACCATTAATGACTACACTAATTTGTAGCCTTATTGTGCCCCTTCAAATGATTAATGGTCAAAGAGAATTTTTGTACATAGATCATCCACTTCACATGCCACACATTTTCCAATTTACTTTGTGTGTAGTAATTAAAGTGGGTGATGATCAATTGAATGGTAGTCTCTTTGTTAAGAATATAGTGGCACCATTGTTTGATGACTTGTATGAGGGTTCAAGGCTCCTTTTCATAAGTTGAATAGTTCCACAAGGTATCATTAATAGAGTTTGAGTGATGGGCAATAGGTTGGCCATGCTAAATTAGCATGATGCCTAGTACATAATCAAATGCATCAATCTAAATATCAAATGATTTTGCAAAGTTCACTAGAGTAAATGCTAGCTGTCATGTTCCCTCCTTGATCATTATATATATAGCATAAATGAAACAATTATTATTATTAATTAATATAATAATTATCAATGAATAATTATTTGAAAATTATTAAATATTTATTAAAATTTATTACTAATAATATTCTTGAAATATTCAAGTAAAATAAATAATAATAATATAATAATATAAATAAATAAATAAGCAATAATAAAATATAATATTTATCAACAAAATCGGTGACTTCACTAATTATCATCGCCGGCCTTAAGGGAAGAAAGCACAGCAGTTCAAAGTTTTAGTGTTTAAATAATAATACTTATGAATTCTATTAATATCAAGAGGAATCATATACACCGATGGAGGAGACTTGTAAGCAACTATTAGACATTGCATCTCGATCATCATACATATGTGAAGACTCATGAATACGATTTTATTAATTAGTATTCGGGTTGGTAAGATTTATGAGAAAATAATGATGAACGAAGACTAGAAGATCGATTAATGTTAATAGAATGAATAGATCAACTAAGTATATAAACATCAATAGAGTCTAGATCATAATCAACATGAAGGAAGATTAATAATCACAGTTAAAGACAAGGATTAGTTGTCGGCAATAATAGCATTAAGAGATTGATGAAAAACAACAGCGAGGGTACCGACAAATATAATCAAGCATCTTTAATCGATAAATATGACTAATCGGTATTATGCAATATTAAGTTAGTAATGATTATCAATTATAAACTAATTGATATCATTATGAAGAGGCACGATAATAATCAGTTGACCAACAATTAAAACAAGAAGATATTGATTATCTATGAAGGCAGCGATTAGTAAAGAGACTAATCAGTGGTTATAAGATGACTACCTGGATTGCATATGAAAGGATGCAATTAGCATAAGGTCAGATCGATTATGAAGGCAAGTCTAATTGATAACCATAATTGTCATGAAGTGGTGCGATTAATAAAGGAGGTGATTATGGATAGGCACAAGTCATGTCTTTTGCAACGTGACTTACCATCCCAATTACAAGATATAAGAAGGCATTCAAAATCATTCAACGAGGATCATCATTGGAAACTTACTAACTCTTATCCATATATTGGATCTGTTCATTGAGCATCGGCCTATTTGGCTAAACCGGTTGCAAGTTCATAACTCCATATCTGAGACAGCATCATTGATTGCAAGGAAAGATCTTATATATCAGACAGCATTAGATTATTATTGCAAGGTTATACATCCATATTTGAAATAGCAACTATATCGCTATAGGCGAAATTATATATCAGACAATGCATGAAAGGAAGGAAAAAGGGGTATATATATTATCGGGCAACCATCGATCAGAGCTGTTATTAAGTTATAGGCAGTAACACCCTTGTTCTTGGTGGTATGCATGAGGACTGTCATATCCCCTTATATTCTTATAGAAGAATTTTAAACGTATTCCTAATAATGGTATTCAATAATATTAATTTGACTGATTATAATGATTGTTTAACATTTAAACATGTTAACCAATTATTGTTAAGGCATGATTATTATGGTTGTTTATCCTATTTACACCCCCGATGGAGCATGACATCGATTAAGAGGGGCAGGAACCTTTCCAAGGGGTTGCTGCCACCCATGGTTATGTCTAAAGGATCGTGGCTTTCCACCACGGAGGAGAAGAATATAGACACTTTCGGATCTAATTTATGCCCGGGGGGGAAAAAAATCACCACAAGCCTTTACCTCTTCACTGGTATGAATTTCTATTCGTATGATCTCTTAGCACTTATGGAAAAACGTAGAGTTCGAATATGTGCTTCGGCAAACACACCCTTGATCAGATCGGATTTTGTCTTTATTTTTTATTTGTATCCATATTTGGATCTGCGCAATCGAGCATTTGCCTTTGGCATCAAACAGGTTGCATACTTCAAGAGGTAAATCAGAAATAGCACCACCATAATTGGATATTCTCAAAGACCAATCAGACACAGCAATATGGCATTCTTGCTATCAGTGAATTAGGAGGCTCATTGCATATCTCACATCAATACGTCATGCAAGAGCAGAGATCTCTATATATCTGCAAATTGGAACATCTTAACCTTGCATAATCCCTCAAGTTATATCAGAAATAGCAGTGATAATTCCATCCAATCTACGAAATTACTATTTGCAGATTATTCGATACTTATATTATCATATATTACAGAATTGATAACTTGTCATTCTATTATTGTTTGTTGTCAGTATTGTAATATTCATAAGGATTTAGAGTTACTTATAAGAAGAAGTTTATTGCAATTGATTCTAAGTTAATTGTTCCCTTATTCCTTAGAATATAAATAAGGGGACATTACACTAGCACAAAGTAGAGGTGTTATTTGAGGCCACTAAAGGCAAGTTTTTTGTGGAGTCCATAGCAATGTTGCCTTGTTGCATATAACCTTGTTGAGTGATCAAGGAACATGTGAAAATCCAAGGATTGACCTTTTATAGAAGTTCTCAAGTTTGAGAAAGCTATGCAATTATTTGAGTTTGCATGGGTATGCTATTATCATGTCACCTTGATTTTTTCAAGATCAACTTGAATGGGAGAGTGGTTGATAATGTAACTAAATTTGCATGGTGCCAAAATTTCATTTGTTGAGGTTGGTTTGCAACTTGTGTTAGCATAGCATATGTGGTACATGTGCAATGTGTAACATATGTTCTTCCAATATTGTATGGGATAGGCTAGTATTTAATCACCTTGATTTTCTTTGGATCAAAATGAATGCAAGTGTGGTTGATTATGTATCCAAGGTGTTAATTTTGTGTGGTGCCAAAATGCATTCATCAAGGTTAGCTTGCAACTTGTGTTGATGTAGTGTATTTAGTACTTGTGCAACATGTAGCATGTATTCTTTTAAGATCTTGTTAAATATTAGGATGCCATCCGTGTAGACAAAGATACCATTTTTTAATCAAGCACGAGTGTCACAAGAGCATTAGAAATTGTCAAAAGGCATAGCCATCCATTCATAGAGTTCTCGCATTTTGAATATAGTTTTCCATTTTTTTTATTGGATCGAAACTTGATGATATGTTGATTTGGTTTAGTGTGCCTAGAGTTGACCCAAGTGATTGTTGATGTGTAGAAAGAGATACGTGTTCTTCATTGAGATCCTGTTGAGACATAAGAGTCAATGTAGAGTCACCATATGTCATCTTTCTTGGGTGCAAGCATAATCAAACTACCACAAGGATGAACTTGACTTGATACTTCTTGAATTTATTAATTTTTGGTCTTTGTATTGATTTTGTTCTCCCAAAATTATGTGTTAAAGATATATTTGGAATAAGAGATTAGAGAATCAAGTCAATTTTGTATTGTATGAAGTAGTGCATAGGAAGTCTTATCGATAAAATATCAATGTGGCTTCATGTGGGATTCCAAATGGCATTGAAATTCATCCCAGTATACTTGAAATTGAACTTCTTGGGTCCATCTAGTAGGACATGCTAAAAGGGAACCAACAAGCACCATTGTAATTGGCATGCGTATTATTATTATTTTTTAAAAATAAATCACCGTCAGAATTCTGACATCGTCCCAACTTTGCGCCGACGACCAAATCGTCGAACAAACAACATCCTCGTCGGTGCATAGTTCCAAGAAGGCATCGAAATTTCAACGCAAATTGATGAAACATCTGACAAGGATGTAGTATGTCCGACGATACTTTATTGTCAGATACTCATCGTAATCCTTGTCGCTACAAGTTCCTGGTAGGCGTTGAAATTCTGACGTCCATTCAACAAGGATTCTTTACACCCGATGACATTCTTTGGTTGGATGAGCCGTCATGGCCGTCGTTGGAAGAGTTCAGGATATTGTCAGAATTCCAACGTTAGATGGCACCATCGAAATTACCGATGACGAGTTTTTGACGGCTTCATTTTTCGGCAGTCCGATGAAAAATAGTCAAAATTCTGACGATAGGTTGTCGGAAATGAGCCCCAAATGTACTAGTGTCACTTTCCTACTACCTCCTTCATCTATATATGCAAGGAAAGTTTATTGTACATATACACATTTTTTATGATAGATTATCCGCTAATGCATTGTGCTTGATTCATTTGTGGAAGTTTTGAATTTTGCATTCATTTATTGCTACTCCGACATGGTATCAAAGTGTTGAATGACAAGTTCCTTCTTGTTTTTTTAGGAAATCAAGCTCAAATCTCTATCAATTGAAGTGTCATCTTGGTAAATTTTTATTTAAAAATAAATAAATTATGCACAAGTTGATGTAAAAGTTGATTTTTTTTAATTTTTAAATATTTTTGCAATGTAAAAGTGGGCAATCTGGAAGCATCCTTTTTGTTTATCCATATAAAAGAGCAGCTCATCCTCCACACAGTCACAAGGAAGAGAAAATCATCATTCTTTTAAGTCGCTCAAAATATTTATAAAATATTGTATCCTCTTCCATTCAAAATCCCACATGGTTGAAGCCACTCATTTCTATCATCATGTTAAACACTCACTAGAATATATTATTTGTTGCATAACTATCAACTAGCTAATAGAAAAGAGAGGATTTTTTGCATTTACACTTTTAGCTGATATCAATGCTTTAAAAGAAGGGAGGCATTTTAATTTTTTTAGTTTACAAAAGGGAGGCAATATGTGGCCCATTTTAGTGCTTATAAGGGAGAAGGAAATCGTTTTGTTTTTTTTTTGCCATAACTTGAATTCAGAAGGGTATTTTTTTTGTAAGCTTACTCCTTGCAAAGCTCTTTTCGTCTCGAGTCTAACAACTACCTACATGCATAGGTCTCTAATTTTCAATTAGTTATTACTAATGTAATTAAAATAGGCCACTTGAGTAAAAAAAATTCTTGTAATAACTTTTGGTCGATAGCTCAAAATTGAGTGTCATCTTTTTCAAAAGTTCATTATTTTTAATTTCTAATCTATTGTTCCTATTTATATTGTAAGCTACACTAAATTATAAAGTGCCAAATTTTAAGGGGGTCACTTAGTATTGAATCAAGGGGGTATTGTAAAGCACAATTTATGTGTCTTGTTGTGTTTGCATCATGGATTTGAATATCGACTTATTTACTCCACATAACTATTACACTTGTAAATTGAAAGCTCAACAACTTCTTTAGTCTAAGAGATTATGAGAAATGGTAAATAGTCAACCACTAAAGCTGACTAGATATTTTGAACAATTTACTTATTAGAATAAGCTAGATGAAGCAATTACTATCATAGGTCTTCTTGTCAAGCACTACCAAATGTTGAGAGGGGATTATGAATCAGTGTACACTTAAAACTTGATCGGATTAAACCTTTAACTCAACATAAATTCCATCCACCATATGCATCAAAGTAAATAACAAAAGCAACAAAAGCAACCACATAAGAACACCAAGATTTTTACGTGGAAAACACAAACTAGGAAAAACCATGGTGAGAATCACGCTCACAATATATAATTACAATGTTTAGGTCAGGGGCCAAGGAGCTCATGACTTCTAATATGACTTGTAGAACTAAGGAGCAGGGCAAGATACAATGAGGACTTGCACACACTAAAGATCACTTTTTCATGGAAAGATACTTGAACTCAATACAACAACATCAAAATGTTGAACTGCAAGAATATTGCATCTATTGGAAAGATAATTACAGTTCACAAATTAAATTATGTAATAGGTGAAAATTAGGGCATCACCAATTAAGGTAACAAAACCACTAATTTTGCTTAATTAACCATTAAATTGAAAGAGGGAGGGACCTAATAGATCCGATCTTAATCCCTCCGGGGAAAAGGCTCTAAAATTCTGATTAGGTTCCACTTGGGTCAGGGTTTTATTCCCTCTTTCTAATTTGAATTGTGAAAATATTGAAATTAGGGTAAATGGGTGAATATTGAAGAGATCATGCATAAATAGTGTGCTACAGTCATTGTACAGAGACACCAACTTGGATTTAAGTAGAAGAAAATGATTCGGATCTGTTCCTAGAAGTCCATCCTAATTTTTTAGGACCATGTTGCTGGTCACCCTGGTCGTTTGAATTTCTCACCATCAAAAGGTCAACTTGTTCGTCTATGTGAATCCTATCAATCCTCCCAAATGTAGCTCTATACCTATTTACTACACCAAAAAAGAAGGGGAAATTATTGGGAATAAGGGTTTTACCTAAGTCAAACCTCGATTTGGGAGTTAACCTTGAACGAAATAATGCAAATACTGGAATAAATACTAGAAAGATGTACCTCAGATATGAAATTGTTGATGATGATGCTTTGTTCTTTGAATGTAATCACATGTTGTATAAAATGGCATGAACATGACAAAACCCTAATCACACACACATGATTGCATAGGAATGATGTAATTTTGATCCACAGTGGTTGAATGATGAATATGTAGCCTTGAAGATCTCTGAAAATGCTTGATAATGAATGCTTCATAGATGCAAGAGTGATAGATTTCTTGTAGATAGAGACTTAGAATGCATGGATGAAATTAAGTTGATAAAATGTCTTTATATAGGGGTATCTACGTAAATTGTCAATTAGGTCGACCTCTAACAATCATGTGGAGCAACGGGGATCAATTCCCGCTGGGGAAATACAACACCTGCCCCAATTTAAATTTGAGCCCCATTGAGAGGGACAATGGCATTGGGTGCCATGGTCCTTCTGCATATAGGACCAATATAAGGCTTAGGGAGGAGGGGTGCCTCATCATGGGACCCACCAATCGGTGTTCATGGCCTCAAAGATGGAGAATAGGCACAAAATGAAACTAAACAAGTGATGAAGATAGGACATTCTAAATTAGGGCCACAAACATGAGGTGTGAATTAGCCCAATGATAATTTACGACACTACATGTAGTCCCCACTTTAACAGGAGTATGATCTTATGCAAATACTTACGGTAAAGTAGATGAAAGATGAAATAGGGCAGAAATTAGGAGCACAATCGCAAGGAGTATAAGACATTAGTAATTTTGAGGAACCAAGCCCCCAACCTTAGGATCTTAACTCACTCAATTGCATGCAAGGGCACACAAAACAAGACAAAAAATAAAAAGACAAAAGGAAAAAGACACACAACACAAAAGCTAAATAAATTATGCCACCCACAATCAAATTTAGCAAAATAAATTAGGGTTTTTATGAATTAAACTTCTAAATTTATGTATTTTTTATTAAAAATATAATTTATGATTTCCAAAATAAAAATAAAAATGCTCATAAATTAGATCTGAGAGCAGAAATCAGAAATAGTGGTGTAAGGAGTTGGGTTCACCAAAATGTACTAGGTAAAAATTAGGGCTTCACCAATTAAGGTAATAAAACCACTAATTTTTCTTAATTAACCATTACATTGAAAGAGGGAGGGACCTAATAGATATAGGCTTAATCCCTCTAGGGAAAAGGCTATGAAATTCTAATTAGGTTCCACCTAGGTTAGGGTTTTATTCCCTCTTTCTAAGTTGAATTGTGAAAATGTTGAAATTAGGGTAAATGGGTGAATATTTAAGAGATCGAGAATAAACAGTGAACCATAGTTTTTTTACGGAGACACCAACCTGGATCTGAGTAGAAAAAGATGATTTGGATCTATTCCTAGAAGTTCGTCTTGATTTTTCGGGACTGTGTTGTTGTTCGTCCTGGTCCTCCAAATTTCTCGTTGTCAAAAGGTGAACCTGCTCATCTTTGTGAATCTCGGCAAACCTCCCAAACACAACTCTATACCTATTTCCTCCACACAAAAAGAAAGGGAAAATTGTTGGGAATATGGGTTTTCCTAATTCAAACCCCAGTTTAGGAATTAACCTTGAATAGTCAAATCTCAATCCTCAATACTGGAAAGATATACCTTATATTTGTAATTATTGATGATGATGCTTTATTCTTTGAATGTAATCACATATTTTGTATGAAAAGACATGATCATGATAAAACCCTAATCACACACACATGCTTGCATAGGAATGATGTAATTTTTCTCCACAATGGTTGAATGATGACTATGTAGCCTTGAAGATCTTTGAAATTTCTTGATAATGAATGCTTCACGGATGCAAGAGTGATAGATTTCTTGTAGATGAAGACTTATAATGAATGGATGAAATTATATTGATAAAATATTGTTATATAGGGGTGTCTAGGCAAGTTACCGATTAGGCTGACTTCCAACGGTCATGCGAAGCCACGGGGATCAATTCTCGTAGGGGAAATACAATAGCTGCCCCAATTTGAGAGGGAAGGGAAATGGCCGCCATGATCCTTCTACATATAGGACCGAGATAAGGATTGGGGGGGGGGGGGGTAAATCACCATGGGACCCACCAATGGGTGTTCATGGACTCAAAGTTGGATAATACGCACAAAATAGACCTAGAAAAGTGATGAAGATAGGACATGTTAAAGTAGGTGCATAAACATGAGGTGTAAATTGACCCAGTGATAATTTACGATGCTACATGTAGCCCCCACTTTAACGGTAGCATGAGCCTATGCAAATACTCATGGTAAAGTAGATGAAAGATGAAAGAGAGGGGCAATTAGGAGCACAATCACTAGGAGTATAAGACATCAATAATTTTGAGGAACCAAGCCCCCAACCTTAGGATCTTAATGATGGTATGATGAAAGAATAAGTATCCGATAGAATACTGAGAAGAGGGGGGGGGGGGGGTGAATCAGTTTATTGAAAAACTGATACAAAGTTCTCAAACTCAAACTCAACCAAGATCAATATTCATAAGAATACTTGACATCAACCGGTTTAACTATTATCACAGCTATAACTGTAAACAACTTCAATCTTGTAAACATCAACAATACTTAATGATAACTCAATATATTCAACTCTCATTGCTTCTACATAACATGCCTTATCAGAAATTAACCACATCAACAAATAAGATCACAACCACAAAAGCATTCACCACTTGACACAAATGTTTATACATGGAAAACCCAAATAGGTAAAAACCATGGTGAGATGAGACTCACAAGGATAGCTATCTGAACTCTTCTAAAGTTCACCATGTTAGGAGCCAAGCCTATTAAATCTTTACAATAAGTCCTGTTAAGAACTAATTCCGGTTAGGAATCACCCGGTTAAGGGATTTACAAATATGCCTTGATGAAAAACACAATACCCTGTTAGGAGTAACCTCGCTGGAGGATTTAAGAATCCAAGCTAATGGACCACCTTGTTAGAGGATTTAATGAGTAACCAAGCTTGTTAGACCTTACCCGGTTAAGGGATTTCACTTCTGTTGTAATTGTTAGAAAACAACAGGTTTTCTTGATCTGTCTAAGTAGCACTACATTTGCTTGATTATATCCTTCTAAGATTCAATCTGCCTTCACTCAAAGTGCAGATCCATTCACTGGTTAGGCAACTACACACTCAACAAATTTTCATCAATCTTGCCAGCCAACTTTTCAAACAACTTCATCAACCTTAAATAGAAATCAATTAGGTCGGTAACATAGCAAAAACCTAATTCTCATCATCGAGATTACAAACAAGTCGGTACAATCTTGACCGTTAGAAATCATAACACTCTCTTCACATTCTTCAAGAAAATTCCAACTACTTCATCGGACTTTGTAACTCATCACATGCTGTGCATTAGATGCAATCCACTTTGCTCCTTCCCTAGACAAAAAAACAAATGCACCAAAACAATTTGAACATATCCTCATTCAATGATCACACGTATCTCCATTATTACCGCTTATCAGATAATAAACATCAAACTTGATCGGTTAGGGTTTAATAGTTGATAGGGTTTATCGGTTACATTACATAGAAAGGTTTAACCCTTTACACTGGTTCACCGGTTCAACTCACAAACTTAACATTCTGGTTTACAACATCTTCCACAAAGCTCTCCTTACCGGTTACTAGCCAATACAAAAAACAACAATATCAGCAATAACATGAATACCATTACCAATTTAATTGACATCAATGACAACATATCATTAATGCAATCTCTATGCAAAATAACAACAAACTCAAAATGCCAACAATCTCCCCCTTTGGCATTGATGGCAATACAAATATAAACGCCTCTGATTGCTGCAGAGATTGGTGAATAGGAATCCTGGTTTACATTACCAAGTATTCACCTTGCTCTATCTATCTTCAGCCTATCGTTGGTTCACCTAATTAGACACATAATTTTTCTCCTCAATCACATAATTCTTCTCCCCCTTTGACAACAATGCCAAAGTGAAAGTAAAGCATGTAATTATGCTCTCACTGTGCATCAACATCATTCTGCAACTTGATGCTCCCCTTGTGGAATACATCCACTTCTTCATCAATCCATGTAAAATTCTGCAAGTGGTTCAAGGACTGATGCAATCGGCATCTTGCTCAACTAACTTCATGAAGAGGGACAACCCCCAATTGTCTTCTAAGATACTCAAAAGTGGTCTTAGGCAGAGGTTTGGTAAAGATATCTGCAAGCTGCTCCCTGGTAGAAACATGCTCCAAGATAACATCTTTACATTGGACTTTTTCCCTCAAGAAGTGATATTTTAATTCAATGTGCTTAGTCCTTGCGTGCAAAGAAGGATTTTTAGAAATGTGTATTGTACTTGTATTATCACACAAAATCTTTATTGGTTATGATATTTCCATCTTCAAACCGTCCAAAATGTGCCTCATCCACATAACTTGTGTGCAATTCATATAAGCTGCTACATATTTAGCTTCAGCAGTAGATTATGAAGTGCAACTCTTCTTTTTACTACTCCATGAAACTAGCCTTCCTCCTAGAAAGAATGCTCCACCGGTAGTACTCCTTTGGTCATCAATATTTCCTACCCAATCAACATCTGTGTATGCTTTCAAATCAAAATTTCCACCATATGGATACCATAACCCATAGTCAATAGTACCTTTTAGATATCTAAAAATTCTCTTGGTTGCCATCATATGTGCCTCTAGATTCTTCTGAAATCTAGCAACAATACCAACTGCATGGGCAATATGCGGTCGACTATGAACAACATAGTGTAATTTGACGATCATTGACTTGTATTCCTTTTTATGTACAGACTTAGATGCATCTTCCTTGGACAATGTACAACTTGTAACCATTGGGGTTCCAACTGGTTTACAGTCACTCATACCAAAAGTCTTCAAAACCTCTTTCACATACTTGGATTGATTAATGAAAATGCCATTGTTCATTTGTTGTATTTGTAAGACTATGAAATTTTTTATTTCCCCTACTAATGACATCTCAAATTCATTCTTCATTTCATCTGCAAAACAATTACTCATGTCATCATTACCTCCAAATATAATGTCATCTACAAATACTTCACTGACCATTATTTCATCTCTTTCAGACTTGAGATAAATTTTGTTGTCATTACTGGTTCTAGCAAAGCCTATCTTCATCAAATGAGTATGAAGACGTTCATACCATGCTCTGGGTGCCTGCTTTAATCCATAGAAGGCTTTATGCAATTTGCATACCTTGTCTTCCTTATCTGTCAATGCATAACCATCAGGCTGCTCTATATAAACCTCTTCTTCCAGTATCCCATTCAATAATGTAGACTTAACATCCATCTAGTATACCTTGAACTTCTTATGAGCTGCAAATGCAAGCAATGTTATGACACCTTCCAGTCTTGCTACTGGTGCAAAAGTTTCTCCATAATCCTCTCCTTCTTCTTGTGCATTTCCTTTGCATACTAATCTTGCCTTATTGTGAACTACAACACCATCTTTATTTAATTTGTTTCTGAACACCCATTTATTACCTATAACATTCTTGTTTACTGGTCGAGGTGCCAGGGTCCAAGTGTTGTTCTTCTCAATTTTATCCAACTCCTCCTCCATACCTTTCACCCAATGATCATCACCAAATACCTCCTTAGCACTTCTAGGTTCAAAGGTGGAGATCATGCAAGAGTTCTCTCTTATTCTCCTTCTAGTTAGTACATCGACATCCTTATCCCCAATTATTTGTTCAGGACTGTGATTCAGTCTCATGTACCTAGGAATAACATTATCATTCTCTTTAGGTTCAACTTCTTCATTATCATCTTCCTCTGAATTTATTTTTTCCAGTTGAACATGTACATTAGGATTTTCTTTACTGGTTTCTGATTTAACAGTTTCAGGTTCCAAAAGAAAAATGCAAGGGTCTTCATCCTTCTTCTCAAAACTGCTTCCTTCTGAGATTTTAGGACATTCATCTAGATGAACATCAGCACTCTCAACAATTTTTTGTGTCTGGTTGTTGAAGCATTTATAGGCCTTACTCTTGGTGGAATAGCCAAGAAATATGCCTTCATCACTCTTAGCTTCAAACTTGCTTATGTAATCACCTATTTTAATAAAACATTTGCTTCCAAATATCTTAAAATAGCTAACATCAAGTGATCTCCCATACCAGTTGTAGACACCTAAAAGTAATTATTTGTAATCTTTTAATTCCTCACATAATTAATTAATTAATTATGTTGATTCAAATTCTCCTCAATATTAATTAAAGATAATTAATATTGTCACTATAGTATGTGATTGATTTATTTAATGAATCAATCCCTTTCTTTATTCTTCTAAAAGATTAAATCCTCACAAATCTTCCTCTTGGCTAATTAATTTCAATTAAATAACCTACATGATTCCTACAAATCATCTTCTTAATTCACCATTAACCTAATAAAGTCTTCTAGAAATTCCTTAAACTCATTTAACCTTATTCTTCTAATTTTTTATCCCCTCCACTCATTCTCTCTCCTAGTCAAATCCTCCATCAAATCCTAATCCCACCTAACATTTCCTCTAATCCCTCTCCTAATGAGTTTCTAATGGCTAATCATCATGATTAGCCACCAAGTCAACTCCTTGTCCCTTCCATCCAACCACTAGCTTTTAATGCTCTTTTCCTAGGTGAATGTGAGATTTTCAAAATCTCACAATCCTCTAGGCATCTCCTCTCCCAAGGATTTTTTAATTCCTTCTTATTCCTCCAATCCCCATGATTATCCCTTTTTGGAGAATTTTAAATTCCTCCTCCCCATTCTTCAAGGAATGTCACACTCCTTGCTCCTCTCAAGGCACATTGGGAAGTCTTCCCAATGCACTTTGCTCTTCTCAAGGTACCTTGGAAAGTCTTCCCAATGTAACTTGAGGAGTGTGGAGGCAAGAAATGCCTTTAAGGCATATCTCTTGGTCTCCACACCCTCTCTTGGGCCTTGTGGGAGCTCACAAGCAATCCTAGCCCTTCATCTTGAATCTATCCTAGCCATCCATTTTTCCTCGCCTCTTCCTATAAATTGAGGATGCCATCCCTTCATTTTTCATCTTCAAGTTTAGTAATCTTATGCTACGCTTTTGAGCCTAGGAAATCATCTTAGCAGCCTTACCATGTCCAAATCATATTTCATCCATACTTAACCATTTTGTCCATATCATCCTCCTAGAATCCATTTCATATTGTGCACAACATTGGAGAGCCATCCACATCAAGCAAGCAAGAGGAGCACATCAAGTGGAGCATCATCCAAGGGTGCCTTCACTTCATCAAACTCCATCCAAAGGATAAGATATTGGTTTGTGAGGTATATGCATTTCATTCTTGTTTTGAGCATTTCAAATTATGTCTTTGGACTTCATGTGATTATATGTTTGATCTGCATATTTGTTATCTAATCCACCTCACTAGTCTTTTATCCTCTTCACCAGTACTCATATGGGGTCTTGTCCTTACCTCTTTTCACTAGAACTCGGTTCATTTTGTACATAGCTGTACTTATAGCTTCTTTCCAAAATGTTTTTGATACACCTCCTTGTATCAACATAGTCCTAACAGCTTCAACCACTGATCGGTTGTTTCTCTCTGCTATACCATTCTGTTGTGGTGTCCTTGGTGTAGAAAGCTACTGCTTGATACCATTATCATCACAATATTTAGTGAACTCCACGGAAGTGAATTCACTGCCTTGATCTATTCTTAGACATTTTATCTTTTTGCCACTCTCTTTCTCAGCCAAGGTTCTGAATGCCTTGAATTTACCAAAAGCTTCATTCTTATCCTTCAAGAATGTGACCCACATCATTCTTGAACAATCATCAGTGAAGATCATGAAGTATCTATCACCTTGAATGCTTCTTGTTCTTATTGGTCAACATAGGTCTGTATGAACCAAATCTAACAAGTGCTCTGCTGAGAAGGACTTGCTCTTAAAAGTTGAAGAAGTCATCTTTCCTAGTTGATATTCTTTATAAAGAGAATTAACTGGTTTGTCTAGCTGAGGCAGACCTCTTACTGTCTTAGACTTTCTTACTTTAACAATATTGTCAAAATTTATATGACGAAATCTCCTATGCCAAAGCCAGCTATCATCTATTTTTGCAATCAAACAGCTGGTAACTCTAGGATTGAGATGAAATAGATTACCTCTGGTCTATTTCCCAGTTGCAATCAATTCACCTTTAATGTCAAAGATTTTGCACATTCTATTTCTAAACTCCAGTGTGTATCCTCTGTCATTAAGTTGTGCCACACTTAAAAGATTTTGCTTTAGGCCTTCAACCCAATAGACATGTCAGTACTGCTATTCCCATTAAGAGAAATAACTCCCTTGCCTTTAACCATTCATGGTGAGTCATTGCCAAATCTGACAACATCGCCATGAAACTCCTCCAGGGAAATAAATTTGCTCTGATCACCGGTCATGCGATGTGAGCAACCACTATTAATGATCCAATCATAATAGTTATCCATTCTGGATACTAGTGCCTTCTGATCTGATATTTCTTCCTTAATAGCTACAAACACAATATCTTCACTAGCATCATCATCAGATTCTTCATCAGTAATATCACTGTCAATAGCTACAAGACAATCTCTCTTGCCATTACCCTTATATTTCTTAAATTTGTCTCTCTTGTATTCATTTTCACCATTAGGGCAATTTGCTGCTATATGACCAATCTTGTTGCATGCAAAACATTTTAAAGGTAGCTTACCTCTATATTTACCAGTGCCTTTAGGCAATCATTTTTCCAACAATGCTTAAGTTCCACTAAGCTGTCTTCATCTTCAACATCTCTGCTAGATCTAGATTCATAGTTATGGTCGATATCTCTACTTCTTCTCATAGATGGGTTAGAGAGAGAAGCTCAAAATGTAGATTCTGATTTCCGTACACTACCATCATAGCCATTTAGTTCAAAAGCAGTAAGTTTTCCAATAATAGAGTCAAGAGTTACCTTTGTCTTGTCAATGGATTTCAACTCCTAAATAGCTGCAACTCAGATAGCATAGACCAGTAGAAGGGTTCTCAGTACCTTACTGAATACTGTGGAATCTTCCACTTTCCCTCCTGCACTCTTTATCTCACCAACTATCTCTTTAATCCTTTGACCGTACTGCTGGATATTCTCACCTTCAGACATTCTCATGTCATCAAATTTTCCTCTTAAACTCTCCTCTTTGGGAATCTTAACATGTTCATCACCGCTATAAATCTCTTCTAATTTCTTCCATACTTCATATGTTGTTTTAAGACCATGAAAATATACATATTCAACATTAGACAGGGAACTGATAATAGCTTCTAATGCCTGGTGATTTTCTTGTTGTTCTTTCTTCTGATCATCAATCAAGGGTCCAGTAGGTGTAGTATACTTATTTTCTATATGATCCCAATACTGACTACCAAGACTCTTAATGTAAATCTTCATTCTATCACTCCATATTCTATAGTTATCTTTGTTGAACTTCAGACCTTCTTTCTTCATCATGATCTAGAAGATCTTTTCCTCAAGTTGTTAGGCTTTTAGATTAAGAGGACCTGAGATGCTTTGATACCAATTGATGGTATGATGAAAGAATAAGTATCCGATAGAATAGTGAGAGGGGGGGTGAATCGGTATATTGAAAAACTGATACAAAGTTCCCAAACTCAAACTCAGTCAAGATCAATATTCATAAGAATACTTGACATCAACCAGTTTAACTGTTATGACAACTATAACAGTAAACAACTTCAATCTTGTAAACATCAACAATGCTTAATGATAACTCAACATATTCAACTCTCAATGCTTCTACATAACATGCCTTATCAAAAATTAACCACATCAACAAATAAGATCACAACCACAAAAGCATTCACCACTTGACACAAATGTTTATACGTGGAAAACTCAAATAGGTAAAAACCACAATGAGATGAGACTCACAAGAATAGCTATCTGAACTCTTCTGAAGTTCACCCTGTTAGGAGCCAAGCCTGTTAAAGCTTTACAATAAGTCATGTTATGAACTAATTCCGGTTAGGAATCACCCGGTTAAGGGATTTACAAATATGCCTTGATGAAAAGAACAATACCTTGTTAGGAGTAACCTCGCTGAAGGATTTAAGAATCCAAGATAATAGACCACCTTGTTAGAGGATTTAATGAGTAACCAAGCTTGTTAGAGATTATCCAGTTAAGGGATTTCACTTCTACTGTAATTGTTAGAAAACAACAGGTTTTCTTGATCTGTCTAAGTAGCACTACATTTGCTTGATCAAATCCTTCTAAGCTTCAATCTGCCTTCACTCAAAGTGCAGATCCATTCACTGGTTAGACAACTACATACTCAACAGGTTTTCATCAATCTTGCCAACCAACTTTTCAAACAAATTCATCGACCTTAAATAGAAATCATTTAGGTCGGCAACACAAGAAAAACCTAATTCTCATCATCGAGATTACAAACAAGTCAGTACAATCTTGACCGTTAGAAATCATGACAATCTCTTCACATTCTTCAAGAAAATTCCAACAGCTCCATGATCACCGCTTCATCGGACTTTGTAACTCATCACGCACTGTGCATTAGATGAAATCCACTTTGCTCCTTCCCTAGACAAAAAACAAATGCGCCAAAACAATTTGAACATATCCTCATTCAATGATCACACGTATCTCCATCAATACTGCTTATCAGATAATAAACCATCAAACTTGATTGGTTAGGGTTTAATAGCTGATAGGGTTTACTAGTTACATTACATAAAAAGGTTTAACCCTCTACACCGATTCACCAGTTCAACTCACAAACTTAACATTCCGGTTTACAAAATCTTCCACAAAGCTCTCCTTACTGGTTACTAGCCAATATCGAAAACAACAATATCAACGATAACATGAATACCATTACCGGTTCAATTGACATCAATGACAACATATCATTAATGCGATCTCTATTCAAAATACCAACACTTAACTCATTCAATCACATGCAAGGGCACACAAAACAAGACAAAAAATAAAAAGATAAATGGAGACAAAAGGCAAAAGACACATCACAAAAGCTAAAAAGCAAAAAAATAAGACCTCCAATCAACTAGCCGAAGAGACATCGATATTAAAATATCTCAACCACTAACATCACTCTTGAAAATACCATCTCAAGAACACAAGTGATCACATTAAAAGAGAAAGAGCATGCATCATCTATGAACTATAAATAGCAAAGATATGATCTCATCAGGAGAAAAAAGAGGGAAACATGGATACACAGTCTACTTGTGTTTTTCTAGGTGATCCATGTTGGGAGGGGAGAGTAGGAATAGTCTAGATGTATTTTGCTAGTTCCACTCATCCTGTTGTGTGTGCAAGTGATGTCTAGTTTTAGGTGTTAAGAATCTCATATAAGAGTTTGCTTTCTCTAGTTTCAAGCATGCAACAACCTATGTAACAAATGAAATGAAAATGAAAATGTGTTTTTTGCATCAGGAACATCTCATGTAAGAGTTTGTTTGCTCTAGTTTTTAGAATGTTTAACCTAGTGTAAGACAAATATATGCCTAGTTTAGAGGACATATCATGTAAGAGTTTGTTTGCTCTAGTTTCGAGAATGGGCACCATTTATAAGACATATATAAATGTTGCGTATGGTTTTAGGCATGAAGCATCTCGTGTAAGAGTTTTTTGGCTTTGATTTCAAGAATGAACAATCCATTTAAGACATGCAAAAATATAGTACAATATAGTACAAAGAGGGAGATATGTATGCCCCCCCTACCCTTAAGATATCAACATAGCCCTATTTTGATGTCTTAAGGAAGTTAGAAACAAGGATACCCACCTTTAACACCAAGGGGATATCCTCTTAGGAAACAGTGTTCATAAATCCAAGCTAAAGAGGAAATACTCTTTCAAGCAAGGATAAGATAGTTGAAAAATAGATATCTTGCAACAAGTGTAAAGGGAAAACTTGGAGGAGAAGAGATATTTGCTCAAAGACATCTACCTACAAGAGGAGCTTCTTGAAAAAATATAGCATATTCTACCAAAAGAAGGGAAGGAGAACAAGAATGCATACCTTCCTCCAATTGCTAGGTAAATGGATTCTTGATGAAGGATGACACACTTTTGACCCAAAGTGAAGGGGAAGTTTATAATAGATATACATTTCCAAGTGTAAAAGAGGTTGTAGTCAAGGATACACACCTCTTGCATAAGAGAATCCTTTAGCAAACAAAAAACTTCACACAAGGAATGACATCAAATCATAAGCAAACACCACTCAACATTGGAAAAGTGGATCCTTAGAAGGGATAAGAAATATCAATGCCCCCCAAGCATAGGGACAATGAGAAGAATTACACAACCTTTAAGGAGAGATTAGACATAAGAAAATTCAATGTAAGAACAGCCATCAAGATATGTAAAATGCAACTCTAAAGAAGAGGTAATCTTCAAAGAAGGAAAGATTAAGATGAAGGGTCACAAACTCCCCTAAGGAGAGATTAATCATAAGAGACATACCATTCCATGAAAGAAAGGACATCAAAGTATGAAAAATGCAACCCCAAAGAGAATAGTGAAACTTTAGATAGAGAGAAAAGATAGGATAATATTCTTGCCCCCAAAGCATAGAGACAATAATTAATTATGTTGCTGCCCGAAGATGATTAAAATTGAAATAGAATCACCCCTTATGACAAAGAGCCCCCAATGAAGTTAACTACTAGCGTCATAGGGTGAGGAGCAACATGGAGGGTGAAAAAATGTTATGGAGATGAAATAAGAAGAGGGGTTACCCCATGATCATCAAATACTTGAATGATATGAGCTATAAAAAGTTGTCAAAATTTATTTTCCAAATAATTACACGCATTGGTAGAATGGCCATGTATTTGATGATACTTGCTTAAAGAAGGATTGTCCATATGTTCTTATAATTATTTCTTTGATTATTTAAAGGTGGAGTAATTAGATTGGATTTAAGAAGCTCATGCAAAATATCCTCTTGTTGTGATGAAAATTCAGGTATACTTGTAGTAATTAGAGGGAGAAGATCTTTGTGATATTTTGAAGAGTCAAGGAGATAAATAGATGAAGAAGGAATATCCTTTGCAAGTAAATTTCCCTTTCTATCATCATTATTCATGTTTTATGTGATAGGTTGGGAAGGAAGATGCTTATCATATAAGGCCTAATCTTTACTTAATGTTATGTGGGGAAATAGATCATGAATTAAATGAATTATATCATCTTATCTACAAATGTTTTGATGGTTAAGATAGGTTGTAAGAGAATGAGGGGAATCTAAAAGGATTGATAAATCAACATTTTGGTCTTTTCCCCCTTGTGCTAAAGTATCCTTATTAGAAGAGGATTGTGTTATGTTTCTCTTCAATTCTTTCTTTCCATTAGAGAGATCATCAATAGTAGTATTGACTCTTTCCTCATGAATAATAAGAATTATATGAGTGGTACAAAAACTCATTAATTCTTCACCTTTAGGGGTGATACCATGTATATAGGGTAAGGTAACATTAAGGAAGGTGTTTATGATATCATACTCTTCTTCTAGGATCTCCTTATGAGAGGAGTATTTTTCAAGAGAAAGATCAACATCATTCATCAAAACATCACCCCGAGGAGAGAGAGTTTTAGAAGAAGTGTTAATAATCTCATCTTGCACTAAAGTGTCCTTATGAATAGGAGAATCCTTAGAGGAGGGAAAATCATAATTATGCATGAAAGAAAAACATGATCTATCATCATATGCACAAAAGGGAACTTTATGGAGATCTTTAATTAAACTTTAAATCAATTTAGAAAAGCCAGATAACAACTCCATTTATCCAACCACCAAAGCAATGTTCACTCAATGTATGTAATGAAACTATGTGAAATTAGATTTGGAAACACAAGTGAAAATTTATCCCACCCACAAATCAAATTTAGCAAAATAAATTGGGGTTTTTATAAATTTAAACTCTAAATTTATGTATTTTTTATTAAAAATATAATCTATGATTTCCAAATTGAAAATTAAAATTCCCACAAATAAAATCTAAGAACACAAATAAGAAATAGTGGTGTAAGGAGTCAAGTTCACCAAAATGTAATAGGTGAAAATTAGGGCTTCACCAATTAAGGTAACAAAACCACTATTTTTGCTTAATCAACCAGTAGATTGAAAGAGGGAGGGACATTGTCTTTATTGGCGTTCTCTCACATAATTATTCATTTTAGTTTTAGTGGAGACTTGTGAAGGCTGAGGATCAATGGACATAGGGTTCTTTTCTTCATTTATAGTGGAAGAAATGAAAGAAACCCCAATAAGTTGAGGGAGACTTGATGCCCAACACTTTTCTTTATAGGAAGTAGGAGGCGATACTGGAGCATATATAGGAGGAATATAAGGTGTAGGAAGAATGTTAGGTCCATTATGAGGAGGAGGGATATCCATAGGTATAGGATCTCTAGGTTTACTCAAGAACATGATCGTCTCATTTTTATATTTCTAATAAGGTAAGAAAAGTTGTCATTTCAAGGCTTAAGAGGCTCGGGTTGTTTGGGCCAAAAGTAATCAAGAGTGAAATTTCCATGATTTGGTGTGGGTTGATAAAGGCTATGATTAATTGTTATAATAGTGTCATTATGAGGGAATTTCAAATATTAATGAATTGTAGAAGGGATAGATTTGATAGAAGAGAGCCAAGGTTGTCGCAACTTCACATGAAATTTATCTAATGTATTAATAATAGCAAAGGTGATATCTAAGCACTTAGTACCAACCTCAATGGGAAGAGTAATAGAACCAATAGTAGGGAAAGATAAACTATCATACACCTAAACCATAATATCAAATTTATCATATATTACTCGATGCAATTATTGAATATAAATATGTTCTTTAGTAATCACATTCACCATACACACTAGATAAATGAGCACCCCTCATGAGAGTTTGTCTTTGTAGACACTAAAAATTGGTTTATGCCTACGTCACTAAACCTTAATTTTAAACATGTCTTCTATGTCACATTTGATTTTCATCATGTGTAGGCATTGGGTCATTCTTCCTATTCTATTTGATTTCTCTTCAACCTTAACAAATATATTCAATCATATTTGGCCCTAAATCATCATGATTGACAGTTTTATCATTTGATCATTTGGTCTGAAATCAACCTTTATTGATAATTAATCAGTTATTAATTATCAATCTCTTCAATATTTTTATCAAATCCTTTTCAATTATATTTAATCAATTTCCATCAGTCTTTTGTCAATCAATCATCAATTTAAATCAATTGCAATGTCATAATTAATCATTTTGACATCTCATTTGCCTTTATTGCTTTCAATCATCTTGTCATTATCATCATTATCAATTTCCTCATTTTATCAAAACACCTTTCAATTGTCTTCTTGATCATTTTTGCTTGTCAATTGTCATCAATTTTGTCAATATTGCCAATCGGTCATTTTATTTCAGTCATAATTTGGGCCTAATTAGATATTGGGGTTGGAATCCTATAATTATTTCATCAATTTCTTCATTTCAGTCATGTCATCTTTATTAACATTTCTTCCTAGGTAAATGAATTTATTCATTTACTCCTCTTATCCTAAGTTCGCAATTAAATAATTTATTTATTTAATTGGCTAATTTAGAAATAAGGAAAAATTTATAATTTATAATTATTAATTTCCACCTCATTTCCTTTCTTCACTTAACTCTTCCACCTTCCAAAAAAGCACCTCACTTCGCTTTTCATTTATGAAAGCTTCTCTTTTTTTGCTTTTTGTTCGAAAATAAAAGCTTCTCTTTTTACTTTTTGTTTGAAAATGAAGGTTTCCCATTTACCTCCACTTAGCTATTCTTCTTGACTAACATGAGTCATTGATAATTTTTTATCACAACCATCCATTCTGATCTTCTTCCTCTATAAATTAGAGTCATTTTCCTCTTATTAAACAACTTCTAATACTTGACATATGCGATTATTCTCGTACTTTTGCTTTCATTTTCATATCTTTGAGTAGTCTCACCTATCACGCTTTTTCCCTTGCTTCATTTGAATGCATAATGGATTAAGCCGACATACCAACATAATTAGAGAAGAAAGAAGGAGCAGCGAGGCCTTCGTCGAATGGAGTAAAATTGGTTGGCTTTGCTTTAATTTATTTTATTTTATTTGATGACCTTGTTGTGAATGTGCCTAACTAGTGCAGGGGCACAAGCCTAAGAATTCATCATTTCCTCTTTCATTATTTCATGTTTTTGTTTCAAGGTGTTGTAAAGGATCTAAGAATCCTATGTTCATGTTTTGTTTTTAAAATAAAGTCCTAATAGTCCATTTTGTAAGTCCTAGTGGCCTAGGGTGCATTATAAACCCTATGGTCAACTATGGTCAAAGGGACTTGGGGTGTGTAGATTTAGTGAGTTACGTGTATTTTGGTCTATTTAGGTCCAAGATAATATGTTTAGGCTCCTAGGTCTATGTTTGAAGTTAATTTGTTGGCAAATTACAAAATTGTCAAAAATTGCCAAAATGTTGACAACTTGCTAAACAACTTTTTGAAAAGTTGTTAAAATCAGTTTCCAATGTTCACAACAACTTTGTTTCAGTTTTAACATGTTGATATGGATATAAAATTCCTCAAAAAACTCTTTTGGAGTTGTTGTTGGCAAATATTTGTAATTTGACATTTTGAAGCAATAAAAAAATACTGCATTTTCCAGAAAATTTGCTGTTCTTTTGGTTGGTACAAAATTTCACGACCTCCAAACTGAAAAATTATTTGATGGGGAGTTAGAGGGGTGAAATACCTTTATTTTTAGTCCAACTAGAGCTTCTGAGGTGGAGTTTTGAGTGATTTATAGTGTAACAGTCCAAAATAGCCCGTGAAAAGGGCATAAACCAAGGGTTTCATCTTTTCTTTCCCTTTTCTTCCAATCTAATCATGGAAAAAGTCTAAAACTTGGTTGGATGGAAGATCTAGGAGTGTACTATGATATTAAAGAGGTTTCATACTAGGAGAATGTGGTTGGATAATATTTTCTTCAAGTTTGAAGCCAGGCATCCCCATGTGACTGGCATACGGTGGTGAAGAAGACTTTGACATTTCCCCATAATTTTTAATCAGATGCAAACCAAGACTTGTAACTTTGGATTTGGTGATTTTTTTAGTTCTCCAAGGTTTTCCAATCACTTCCCTTGAGAAATTTCCAATTGGAAGGGTAGTTCCTTTGTTAAAGTGCTCATTTAGCCCCATTTAGCCTAGTTGAGGGTTTACTAGAAATGGTATTTGTAGGAGGTTCCAGATCAACCCTTATGGAAAAAGTTTTTTCCTAGGTTTATAATGGTGAATATAAAATAAAATTTCTTTGTCCTTTGTAATTTTTGGGAGAGAAACCAAAAAGTCACTTTTGAGGGCTAGTTGGCTAGAATAGCCATTTTGCACTTTGACCCCCTTGAGACTTGATCAACCAAATATGAGGGTTGTTTAACATCATTGGAGGTTTTTGGATCCTAATAAACTTTATTTGAGTCTTTTTGGACTTGTAGAACCATTTTGGAGGGGTGTGAGCCATTTGAGCCATTTTGAGCACTTTTGCCTGTGGGGTTTGAAACCAAATATTGATAACTTTGCACACTGTCCCATTGTGGGGTTATGGGGATGGAAATAGGTGAGATGGGATGTTTAATTTATTCTCTTAAAGGTGTGAGTCTTGGTTGGAGTTAATCCTTAAAAAAGAGGGTTTGTTGCTTGGTTGAGCAAGTGAGTAACTTGGAACATTTTCAAGTTGTTTGAACCATACCTCTACATCACTGACTTTACATGGTTTTGTGTATTTTCTTGCTCATAGTATTTGATCTTTGTAGTGATATATAATGGGTCATTAGGTGCAACAATAGTCTTACCAGGATCAAAAGTAATGCTTAAGTCTTTTGGAGGTGTAAATTTCTCAACAAGGTTTACAACATTATTAGATTCTATCATTAGGAGAAAAATCAAGATACTCGAACTCAACAAAACTAGTAGAATGAGAAGGCAAGAGATTGGTAAAGATTTGGAGATTTTGATTAGGAGGAGCTATAGATTTATTTCCTTTGTCATTGACACCAAGTACGATGATATTGATAAAAAGCTTTAGGATCATGGTAGGGTGGCAATTGTTTAGAATTGTCAATTAGTTTGATGGGAGGAAGTTACAACATATTAGCATTCATCAACCTCAACATTATACTATGCAAAGACTCATAAATAGGAGTTACTTCTTTTTAAAAGTATTTGGATAAAGGGGCCACACCTGATGTCATGGTTTGCACTCAAGTGTTGATATTGTCATTTATCTTGATGAAACCTTTGTTAGGTTTGAACTTCACAAATGATTGTTGAGCACTCTCATTCTTAATTATGGGATCCATTAAAGAGGATGATTCAAATTGACTCACATGAAGCTGATAATTATGAAGCACTGCACAAAATTGCATAAAAGATGTAAACTAAAAAAATATAAGCACATCTCTAATGTATTTTTGTAAATTATCTATAAAAATTCTTTAAAAATCATGATCAGGTACTTGATAAGATATTTGAGAATGCAAATGTTTGTATCTACCAATAAAACCAGTCACTTTTTCTTTAACTTCCTTACAATGAATCAAACTAATCAAAGTAATATAAGGACCAATGTTATTTTAAAATTGTTGAATGAAAGCATTAGCCAATTGTTGAAAAGAAGTAATGGCATAAGGAGAGAAAGAACAATACCATTGTAAGGCTTTTATCTCTAAAGGTTCTAGTAAACAATTTAGCCAGAACTCTTTGGTCATAAGAAAAATCACTACACAAAGTTTGAAATGTCTTCAAATGAGTCAAGGGGTCAACTTTTCCATTGTATAACTCAAATTGAGGTACTTCCATATGTTTAGGAGGAACCACATGGACAATGTCATCTAATAGTGGGCTCGCTACATCAAATGTGGGAACATTGAACTTGGATTGATTTATGGAAGCCAATTGGTGTTGTAAAGATGTAACATTTTGGGCTATCTTTATTAATCATTGCTTCAGTGGATGGATTTAAATTGGACATATTATATTATGGTGAAGGAGTAACATTGTTGGAAGTAGGTGGAGGTTGATAATAAGGAGGGGGGACATTGTGGTATATTGGTATGGGAGATGGTTGTGAAACAAATGGAAGACTCATGAAAGGAGGTATGTAAGATTATTGGTTAATAAGATTGACCCCATGACTAACATGTGTAGGATTAACATTTTATGTGGAAGTAGCCATGATAGAAGATGTAAATGTAGGCACACTAGGCAAGGATGTAGGCATAGGAATGAAATGGTTAACTTGGCTAGTGGGTTGAGAGTGTTACTACTCACTAAGTTGCCATTAGTTTTATAACCAAAGTCATTCTATATACTCTAGTCGGTTACTACTATCAAAATATTCAGTCGGTAAGCACAGAGTAGTCGGTTATAGAAGAAACTAGTCACAGAGCCTAGTATACATCGAGCTGTCTACCAAGTAACGCTCTATGTCTACCAAGAAGCAATAATGATATACCGAGTTGATATACACCGAGTGAAATGTGTTACTAGATTCATTGAACCTGGACACTTGTGTGGAAATGTGTTACAAGATCGAGGAACAAAGAACCGTTATCACATTGGAAATTGCACTTAAAGATTTTGTATGATTTTGAGGTCATCTATCCAATGAAATACTTTGTATGGTTATTCATTTTATGAATCATGTTTGTAAGATCAAAGCAATGAACAGATCACCGACATAAGAGATCTATTTATACAACATGAATTAAGGATCAAACAATGAGGTGTATGAAACAAAACATGTGTATTAGATAAGGAAGTACTGAGTATTGTGACTGTCAGAGACACAAAGGTCATCGAGAATGATTTCAGAGAACAATCAATGAACAGAGTAAACATAAGGGTTTATCGAGTTACTTTATGGGTTACCAAGGTATGCTATAAGCAAGGTAATCTCATTTTGAGCACATAGAATCTGCTATAACATTTCAGATGTAAAGTTGCAGATATTTGTAAAGATTTTATTGTAATATTTTGAGTTGTAAGAAAAACCTTTAACAAGGTAAAAGACTCTAACAAAGTCTATAAATTGTAAAGCCTTTAACTAGGTGCAGCATTTAGAATAAGTGTTGTAAAATCCTTTAGCAAGGTAGATCTAACGATCTTGATACTCCTAACAGGGTAAGCTATCAGAAAAAGCTAAACATGTAGCTCTAACCGAGCAACTTTTATTATTGCAGTAGTGAAGTTGTGGGTGCCATCCCCACTACAGTTTTTCTCTCTAACCAAGAGTTTCTGCGTAACCAAAATATATGTGTTATGGAGTGAATCATGTATGATTGTTATTTATTTGTTTTAGCTTTATGTTATGTTACAACAGTTTTTGGTTTATGCTTAACAGTAAAGTTATTGTTGAAGAAAGGATTTGAAGTACTGATTCACCCCTCCCCTCTCAGTACATTAGCTTTCCATATTGGGCCTAACAATTGGTATCACAGCTTCAATCTTGGAAAAGGGTTTAACAGCCTAAAGAAAAAGATCTTATCAATGGAAGGCTATAAACAATCTCAGAGAATTGTGTATCTGCAAGAAGAGTTGGATCATGCTAATCAAGTGATTGCAGACATGCAAAGACAAATGCAAAAATCATTGAAAGTTAGAAGAAGATTGTCTAATGATTTACAGGACTCTCAAGAGTTAGTGGAACAAATTGAGACATCATCTCAGAATAGTATATCTGAAGAGACTGAAGAAATGATTGAAGAACTGAAGGAAAAGAACAAAGCACTGACTGATCAACTAAAAGCAATGAAAAGAGGACATGAACATTTCAGCACAAAGATGACTGAAAATCTTGATGCATTGAGGACAGCCGAGGATAAAGTAAGAGATATTGAAAGAGAAAAACAACAGCTTGAAGCATTAGTATCTAAAAAGAATGATGAAATCATAAGGTTGACTGGGATTCAACAAAATCTATCAGATCAATTAGGTTATGCACATCATGAAGCAAATCTGAAAGATGATGAGAATCAAGCATTAAAACTTGAACTATCAAGAATGACCGATGAACTTGAAACAGAGAGGAAATCCAAAGAAACACTGAAAAAGAGTTATGAAGCATCAAAGATGTTGGATGAGCAACTGAATACAAGAAGACCCAACAAAGTTGCAGGACTCGGTTACAAAGGAAAAGACTCTACCGAGAAGAGAATCCACACTACTGAGAGAGGAGAATCATCAAAGCAAGCTGGAAACAAAAAGAACATCAAAGGAAAGAAGCCTATTTGCAACTACTATGGAAAACAAGGACATACTGCTAATATGTGCCAAATCAGAAAAGGTAAGCAACCGAATGTCACTAGGTCTAATGGTTATTCTTACAATTGCAATAAATATGGTCACACATCTAACCAATGTAGGACAAAGTCTGCTAGCAATTATCAGAAGGCAAAATTCAAAGGATTTTGTAAAAACTGCAATAGATATGGACATAGTACCGAGAAGTGTTGGTTTAAGCAAAAGAACTATATGTGGTCTGCACACCGAGCAAATACTAGAGGCTACCGAACACACACAAATCCTAATCGACAGTATTCTACAGTACCATGGGATTACAATACAAGGATATGGTGTGAATGTTGTGGAAGATATGGACATATAAGTGCCAACTGCTTTATAAGGTTTGGAATGAACAACTGAAGATCATGGAGAAATCCTGGTATGGCATGTTTTCATTGTCACAAAGTTGGACACTTGGCTAGAGATTGCAGAGATCAACCTAGAGGAGACACTGAGGAAATAAAAGACAAATTACAAATGATTTGGAAAAAGAAGGAAATTGTGTCAAATAAAGAAAGCACCTTATCTACCGAGTTAGGTGCACCTACTCCAAATTAATCGGTGAAGGTATGAAGGGACTGCATTCTCTCAAGGTTAAATCTTAACAGTTCTTATTTTATCATGTACTTAATTCAAAATCTGCATAACTAAAGATGCATAAGGAAATTTGAAATTTTATCTAGTCTTTAGGAAGCCTGTCAAGTCAGTAAATACAGGAAGTCTGGCTACTTGGTAAAAGCATAAAAAGGAAGTGGTACCGAGTGCATTTAATGTTTTTGACCTAATTGCATGGAGCCCGATAAGGTATATTGTGTACTTAAAGCTTTTGCGCAGTCATTTTACACTTACCAAGTTTTCAAGAGAGCAGAGCAAAGCGATTCAAAGGTGATCAAACCTCCTATGAAGAAAAATTCAAGGTATTTACACATCGATCTCAAACATTTTTAAGAGCTAGCTACTGGGAAATATCAGTTGTGAATATCTATTTTACATTTGTTAAGTGGAAAGCGTTTGTCATTTAAAAGTTTTCAAACCCTAAGGATCTTTTGTTAAGTGATTATCTGAAATCTACAATGGCACCTAAGATCCAAAAGCCCGTTGTTGTTGAGAACATTGAAAAGCCCTCACTAAAATACTCTCTAACTCCCAAAGTAGCATCTGAACCGGATGATAAAACTGCATTTTTACTCATTCTGGATAGAGTTTTACTAGTTGAGGATGTCAGATTCTTCACTAAGTGTCGTGTTGAGGAACTAGGTCATGTTGAAATCAAGGACACATACGATGAATTGTGTACCAATGGGAAATTGGATAGCAAGTATGAACACATTAAAATCAAGGGATTGACCAAAGCCCTAACCTATCCCTGTGTCTTCAAACCCCAATGGGTCAACTTTGTTCTGAGCAGAGTTCATGATGATTTCATGTGGTTAGCGGAACAACCATTCAAAATCACCAAGGAAATCATTCATTTGATCACCGGTTACCCTATTTTTGATCATGCCCGAGCTCAGAAAATGATATCACAAAAGGAATTGATCACTTTAACCGGAGTTGAATCTAATTGCAGAGGACTAAAACTGAACAATGTCATAGATACAGAGCTGAAGTTTGCCATTAGAGTCATAGGTTATTGTTTCTTCCAATCGGCAAGGGAAAACAGTGTACCCTATGCAACAGTCGATTTAACATATAAAATTGTGAAGAAAGGAATGAAAATTGATCTTTGTGAAGTATTGTTGAAAAACCTGTTTAAGAATCTAAACACCATAAGGAGGCCGAAGAAGAAAAACTCAGCTAACACAAGAAGTTTGGATCACTTTTGGTATGCATGTTTTTCTATTTTGAGAAATTATTTCCATTAGTCGGTAATGTAGTTTGGGAGCTACACCGACCAATCACCCATCAAATCAATGACTTCATCAAACGGCTAGGTGATAACTTTAATGATATTATGGATGATTACTTTAGCAAGTTTCAAGAAAAGATGCATAACAGGTATAGAATTCCACCCAAGCTAATAGAGAAATACAAGGATGGCATATGCTTTGAAGTAGACACTGACCACTGCTATGTTAATGTTGTGGAACCAAGAACTCAATCTTTGCCACCTATGGGTTATGAGATTGATTTTGACATCACACAATAGTAGATAGATGCTTTTCTTACATTACCAAGGCATTCTACCGAGCTGAGATACAGCACATATGAAGAAGTTAAAGAGAAAGTTAAGATGAGCATTGTAGTACCCAAGGCTACAAGGAAAGCAACAAAAATGATCAAGGCATTAATGGAGAAATTTGGAGAAGTTTCTTCCTCGACGCTTATCAAAGGCACTCCAGTAATCACCGAGGAGGAATCTGAAGGCCAAGAGGAAGCTATTACAATGAGCATCGAGTTGCCTAAAGGAAAAGTTTTGAAAAGGAAGAAACATGATACATCAAAGGTATCACCAACTCCTTCAGTAAAGCGCCCAAACACAAGATCATCTGTAGCATCACTGAGTAAGAAACCAAAGAATGTTGCTGCACCAAAGGTAACAAAAACTTATAAGAAATCTACTCGGAGACTCATTTTGACTAAAGAGTCCAATGACACTGAATTTGAAGACAAAAGCAAATTTCAGATTGTCAAGAGTAAAAAGGTAGATGTACACAATGTTGATATTTTTTGTGCTAATCTGAAGCAATATGGTGGATTTGGAGCATTCAGATATGTTAAGTATGAATCCAGATCTGATGATGAAAAGAGACAAATAGAAGAAGCTGTCATCTGCACACTTCTGAAATTCTGATTGATCCCATTGGAAGTAACTAATTCTCTTCCAAAAGAATTGTATTTGCTATTGATAACAGGTGGAAGTATGCCATGGACTTAGAGAAACAGATGAGAGAAAGAAGTCTGGTACATCTCTTTCTAGACATGTCGGTAGATGAGATCAATGAACATCTGAAAAACTACCACACAAACTTCCTAGTCAAGCAAAGAGCCTTGAAATTGATGAATGGCCTTTATTTGGATGTAGAGAATGAGACCAAGGAAAAGTGGCAGGAAATATTTTGAATCAAGAATGCTGATGAGCAAGTTGAAGTTGAAATAGTTGATGTCACCGAGCAAGATCCTGATATCACCGAGCAAGACCCTGCTGACACTATACAAATTGATGAGGATATCATGGACACCGAGGCACAAGAACAAGAAATGATAGAAGGGAATGCATATGCCAAACTGGTATCCAGTGAGTCAGTTTTGGAACAAGTTCAACCCTATCCTCTAGTCACTCAGCCTATTTCAATCGAGGCCCCTCAAGATACTGAACAAGGAATAGAGGATCACAAGTCTACAAAAGGAGAAGCTACTTCTCAGGCCACCGGGGAATAGACCTCTCAAGCTCCTTCTAGCACTGAAAATGTTAAAACCGAGACCCCAAGCACAAAAGCACCGAAGGACACAACAAAGGCTACATCAGAGGTTCAAGAAATTGACAAAAGTGTTGCCTCTAGCAAGCAACCTATCAAGGGTCAACAAGCCTCACAAGCCATTATATTAGTTCAACCGGTGAAAGCAAAAGAAAAGAAAATGAAAAAACATAGTTTCAAATTAGATTTTTCAAAACCAATAGTGTTGCCAAATGTAGACATATCCAAATTAAAAGGGCAAGCACTCATTGAATTTAGTGAACTATGCAAAGCCAAAGCAGAACAAGAGAAGCAAATGGCTATTCAAAAGAAAAACAGAGTACTTCAAAAGGTGAAAGCACTATTAATAGATATGCTACCTAAAGCTATAGTGACAAAAGATACAACCATCCATATTCAACTGGATGAAATCCTAACTAAAATAGAGACATCTGGAGTAGACGCATCTGAATATTTGAGCAAATTGAAGGACAAAGAGCTCACTGCTAAAATGATTGAAGAGGTACAGAAAGCTATTGCTATTGGCAAAGTAAACCTTGTCAAATTTATTGCTGAGTTGTCCCCTCAACTCAGGCACATTCTTTATTTATTTCAGAAACTCTGTACATTTTCTTTATTCATTAAAGATATCAAAAATAAAACAGAAGTGATTGAGAAAGAGATCACCGATCTCTCAAATAAGTTGACCACTGAGCCCAATTCTATTCAGCGTTTCTATACAAAGTTACAAAAGCTCATGGCTCAACAATTGGAACTCAGGAATGAAGAGCACAAGATCAGGATGGATATAATGACTCTTCAGACATTATTCATTCCTCATCTTTCATCCGTCCAAGAGTAGATCAACAAGGCTACCTCCCTATCCACTCAGCTAGAGGGAAGCACCTTAGATGGACTAATTTCACTATTAGCTGACATTACAACTCAGAGTTCACTCATGGATAGTGTCAAGGATGCCCTCTCTGCCGCTCTCACCGATGCAAGGACAAAGTACAAATCTATTTTTGACCAGTTGCCTCCACCGAATGGTAACTAAGTTTTGATGTTTGTCAAAAAGGGGGAGTGAGTATAGTATCAAATTATCAAAGGGGGAGTGTTGTATACAGGGGGAGTATACCAAGTAGAATAGAGTATTCAAATGCACAGAACTGACCAGTGAACCAAGTAGTAAATACAGAATATTGATCACCGAGCATGCAAAATCAAAGTTTTGGATAGTATATTGATAAGGGGAGTATATCTGAATATACTATTTTATTGACAAATGTATATACTGTCTGTTTAGTCAAATTTTGTAAGTATATAGATTTTTGAGTTATGACTTTGAAAGGAGTTTTGTCAAACAGTTCAGTTACTACTTACTAAGTTGTCATTAGTTTTATATCCAAAGTCATTCTATATACTCTAGTCAGTTACTACTATCGAAATATTCAGTCGGTAAGCATAGAGCAGTCGGTTATAGAAGAAAGTAGTCACAGAGCCTAGTATACACTGAGATGTCTACCGAGTAACACTCTATGTCTACCGAGCAACAATAATGATATACCGAGTTGATATACACCGAGTGAAATGTGTTACCAGATTCATTGAACCTGGACACTTGTGTGGAAATGTGTTACAAGATCGAGGAACAAAGAACCGTTATCACATTGTAAATTGCACTTAAAGATTTTGTATGATTTTGAGGTCATCTATCCAATGAAATATTTTGTATGGTTATTCATTTTATGAATCATGTTTGTAAGATCAAAGCAATGAACAGATCACTGACATAAGAGATCTATTTATACAACATGAATTAAGGATCAAACAATGAGGTGTATTAAACAAAACATGTGTATTAGATAAGGAAGCACTGAGTATTGTGACTGTTAGAGACACAGAGGTCACCGCGAAGGATTTCAGAGAACAGTCAAGGAATAGAGTAAACAGAAGGGTTTACCGAGTTACTTTATGGGTTACCGAGGTATGCTATAAGCAAGGTAATCTCATTTTGAGCACATAGAATCTGCTATAACATTTCAGATGTAAAGTTGCAAATATTTGTAAAGATTTTATTGTAATATTTTGAGTTGTAAGAAAAACCTTTAACAGGGTAAAAGACTCTAACAAAGTCTATAAATTGTAAAGCCTTTAACCAGGTGCAACATTTAGAATAAGTGTTGTAAAATCCTTTAGCAAGGTAGATCTAACGACCTTGATACTCCTAATAGGGTAAGCTATCAGAAATAGCTAAACATGTAGCTCTAATCGGGCAACCTTTATTATTGCAGTAGTGAAGTTGTGGGTGCCATCCCCACCGCAATTTTTCTCTCTAACCAAGAGTTTCTGCGTAACCAAAATATATGTGTTATGGAGTGAATCATGTATGATTGTAATTTATTTGTTTTAGCTTTATGTTATGTTACAACAGTTTTTGGTTTATGCTTAACAGTAAAGTTATTGTTGAAGAAAGGATTTGAAGTACTGATTCACCCCTCCCCTCTCAGTACATTAGCTTTCCATATTGGGCCTAAGAGAGAGTAACCAAGGACTTCGATGCAACTTTTGATTGACATAATATTAGTATCAACAATATGAGCAAGACCACACAACAAATCCACACCTATCTTATCATTTTGCACCATTCTTTTTAGCCCTTTAATCAAGGGGATTTCCTCACTATCCGAGTATGTTGACCCATCCATTGTTGAAGATTTTCAAATTCATTATCAATATTTTCCAATTGGTCAGTAGTAATACTAGTTTGTGATTCATCCACATCATGAGAAGCATGGGGAGAATGAGGATAAGTGATGCCTTTTGTTGGATTAGAGGAAGCACTGACATTCACATGAAATAAGTTATCCATCTAAGACTCCATATCCTTAATGTTTAAACCTCAGAAAACCTTAAGTCTACAACTTCTTCTCACTATAATATTGTATGGAGGACTAATGGTAATGAAATTAATGCACAAAGGAAGGAAAATTTAATGAAAACTATCATTAAAAAATGCAATTCTTTGTAAAAAATGTTTGATTACCAAACACATTAAACAATGTGAATTATGATATTCAATATTATATGAATTTAAATTTGAATATAACATGTCATAGCAATCAAATATAAAATTATAATTAAAACATTATGCAACCCACAAGTCCATTTTATAATAATAAATTAGGGTTTTTGTGAATTTAACTTCTAAATTTATATAATTCAATTGTAAATTTGATTTATGCGAGCAAACATTAATGTTAAATTGTATTAAAAACAAATTTGAGACAATAAATTATAAAAAGCATGCAAGTAGTTGAGTTCGGTAGAATTTATTGGGTGTAATTTGGATTTAGGGTTTCAATTAAGATAATAAAATCACTAACAAGCCAAACCAACAAATACATTGAAAGAGGTGTGAATCCAATAGATCTAGGCACAATCCAAATAGGGAAAGGACTGAAATTCTAATTATATTCACTCGTTATTTTAAGTTACCTTCTATCTTAATTAAAATAAGAAGGTAATTGTGAAATTAGGGTAAAACAATGAATAATTGAAGTAGAATGTCGGAAAAAGACTACTACAGATATCCCATGGAGCCATAAACTAATATCTAGGCAAAAGAAAATGTTTAAAATCTATTCCCAGAAGTTTGGCTTGATTTTTTGGATTGGGTAGTACATATTCACCATGGTCCTTCGAAATTTTCTTTGTCAAAAGAAGAACCTATTAGTTGTCATCAACTTTGTCAAAATCCCTAAGTATAGCTCCTAGGCCTATTCCTTGTACATAGAAAGGGAGGAAGGATGTCATGGATGGGGTTTTTCCTTAGGTCAAACCTTAGTTTAGGAATTAACCTTGAAATGCAAATAGTAATTGAAATAGAAGTTGTTGAAAGCTTTTCTTTTCTTTTGATAGAAAGGCTACATTTGAAGTAAAATGTTTGTAATTGAAATGCATAACTCGAAGGAGTTTTGTGTCTCCCTCTATGCACAAAAACCTCTTGATTCATTTTGGATCAGTCTGGTGGATAGATTCCACAAAAATCTTGTTGGTTGGAAAGGAGCCCTACTTAGCCAAGCTGGGAAGATATAATTATTAGAATCCTCCCTCTAGAGTTTACATGTGCATGCTTTGAGCCTATTTAGATTCCCAATCCAGTTTATTGATGACATTGAAAAGATTCAAAATTCTTTTCTCTAGTCAGGGATTGAGGAGATAAAAATGATTTCTCTGATTGCCCGGGATAAAGTTTGCAGACCTAAAAAATGGGTGGCCTTGGTCTGAGAAACATTAAAACCACTAATAAAGCCCTTCCTCAAACAAATATGGAGAACATTTGGAGAAATTAGTGAATGGATTTCAATCTGGAAAGATAAATACCTGCATCCTCAACCGTCTCTCACAGAGTTTCTTACTTCCTTTGAAGCCCCTTCTGATTCTGTGATCTGGAATAATGTTGCTCAATCTAAAATTACTACTGGAATTGGTAAAAGATGGACTATTGGTAATGGTAGAAAAGTCAATTTTTGGGAGGATATTTGGTTGTTGGAGACCCCTCTCTCTAACAAGGATTATTTTTCTCCTTTTATCTCTGTTTGTAAGACCACATTTGGAACTAAGGTGGCTAATTATTGGAAGGATAACTAGTGGGTGAATCTAAATTCCATAGACCCAACCCTTAACCCATTGATGTTGATGCTTAACTCTGTTTTGGTTGACCCTATTCTTGAGGATATGATTATTTGGGTTGGTATCTCTACTGGTAGGTTCTCGGTGGCTTCTGTTGTTCTTTTGTTGTCCCATTCTCAAGAGCTTTCCCCTTGTTGGTCTAAAGCCTGGTTTCATGGTCTAATCCCCAAGATCAATATCTTCTTTTGGATCCTTCTACAGAATAAAATTCTCACCACTGATAATCTCTACAAAAGAGGCTTTTATCTCCCCAATAGGTGTTACCTTTTCCTAAATGAGGAAGAGAATGTTAACCATATCTCTCTGCACTGCTCCTTCTCCCAATCTATTTGGTCACAGATCTTGTAGCTGTGGAATCTGAACTGGGTCTTTCCTGCTTCTATCCAAGAGTGCTTCATTGGTTGGAGATGCATCTCGATGAGCAATTCTATCAAACAATTATGGGATTTTATTCTTCCTCATGTAGTATGGGGAATTTGGAAAGAGAGGAATAATAGAATCTTCAGAGATTCCTACTCCTCTACGGAAATGTTTTTTACTAAAATCAAGCAGGCCATTTTGGAAAATCTAAATGCTAATGGTAAGACTCTTCTTTTTAGGAACAAGGATGAATTGGATCTGTTCAACAATTGGAATTTTTCTGCCTCTTTAGACAGAAATGAAAAGAGGAATAAGAGAGATGGTAGTAAGTGGTCTTTCCCTCCAACTGGTTGGATCAAAGTTAATTTTGATGGTGCGGCCAAGGGGAACACGGGGCCGACTGGGTGTGGGGAAGTGATAAGAAATGAAGTTGGCTATTGTATTGCGACAGTGGTGCTCCCCATGAGATCTCAGACCAACCACTTAGTCGAAGCCATGGCAACTTACCAAGCTCTTACCCTTTCTAAATCTTTGGGTTTTAAAAAAGGTTGGCTCGAGGGAGATTCAAATAACATCATAAAATGCCTGAAGGGTCTTTCTCCCCCATCATGGACTATCAAAAATATTATATCTCTAGCCAAGGAGACAATTAAGTTCTTCAAGCGGTGTGTTATTTCATATAGTTATAGAGAGACCAATGCCATGGTTGACTGGGCTGCCAACATGGTTGTTTGTGTCAATCAAATGATCAGTTGGAGAGGTGAGTTGGATCTTCCTCATTTATGATAAAGTACATGGAAAAGAGGGAGTGATAAGTGATGATAACAACGTACTTATCAATGAAAGTTTCTATAATGAATCAGAAAGAGCGGCACTTGAAAGATGAGCTGGCATTTAATGCAGACAAGACCTTGCATGCTTTCTGGGTGTGCATTTCTTTTTCGAGGGTTGCTATTTTCTTCACTTTGGCCCCTATTTTTGCTCTATTCTACATTGTGAAGGGTGTGATAAATTTTGTCGTGGATGCAATGGGAGGCAACAAGAAAGGGATTGAATCACTTACCTGTAACGAATGGAAGAAGAAGCCAAAAGCATGGGCTATCTTGGAAGTTGCTAAAATGGCGGGGTATATGGAGTGAATTATTCAAGAAGAATTGGAAGGAGGGAAATATTACCATAGGCGAGAGAAAGGTGGAAATTGATGAAGGGATGATTGCTAAAGTTATCGAGATGCCAATGGATCACTTTCAAACCAACAAGTTTGACATCAATGACAACCTGAACTTATATTTGTTAGTAGCAACCAAAAAGGAAAACTAAGAGGGGGGGGAATCAATTTTCACTATATTTATCAAATCAAGCATAATATCAAATCCGAACAACTGCAACAAGAATAAAGATAGACATAATAACACCAACACACACCAAGACTTTGACATGGAAAACCCAGTTAAGGGAAAAATCACGGTGGGAACCTACCCACAATAAGATGATACTTTGCAGTAGTATGTGTAAATATTATAATGGGGAATGCACATGCATTCAGGCACACTACCTAGAGCTCACTGCTCAAAATAAGATGATCCAGAAGGCTCCAACCCTCAAGGAAGGTTGATTACCTTACAATAATGATTGAACTACAATCCAAATTACATGAACTGCAAATATAGCATCTCCTTATACCTAATGACAGTTTCGGTTAAGCACATTTGTCTTCCCTGCAACAATCTCTACTCAATACACCACAACAAAGGATAAATTCTCTTAAGCACCACATACACCACTCTCTAATAATGCATACATAACACTAATACCCAAATTACATGACTATACCACCTATTTATACAAATCATCAACCTTGACTACAAGGTCGGGTAAAACCTTAACTCACAATTACAAAATTACATCACATGATACATATGTGAACCACTAGATCAATATAATAATATTCATGACATAACATGGACCTAAACCAAATCTCCAAATGTGCATCACCACCGAAGATCTCGCCAAGATCAACCGCAACATGCTACACCACCAAGAATACGACAATATCACCGGATTAACAAAATCACCAAGAATGCACACAAGAATCAATGCAGACCACCAAGAAAAGTAGGACACGATCAAGAAACAACAACAAGCACATTAGAACCATCCAATATAGCTGCACAAACACCACTTATGCAAATATTCATCGATCAACACGCTAGCTCACAAGAATACTCAACAACATCAATTCAAACTAGAAAGATAACTTGTAGAGAATTATATCATGAACCATCTAAACTAAAGATACACACGAACATCCAAAAAATTCTCCCAAATACGCAACCAAAGATATGATCATATTGGAGCTCATCATATCAAATACCAAATATGATCAAACAATCTTCCGAATCACTTAAACCAATAAGGAATAAAGTATTCTGACATCCCAAATAGATAAACCATCCATATCAACTCAATGCAATCACCAGAACACCAAACAAGCAACACCGGAATGTGATGACATCAATGACAACAACATATCCTAACAACAACAATATCCAACAATCTCCCCCTTTGGCATTGATGGTAACATATGAATGTGAAATTCAATCAATGCAACGGAATGAATCATCACTAGTAAATTCCCCCTAAGATCATGCACACAAAGCTCCAAAGATAAGACATTTTTTCACATGACTCTCTCCCCCTTTGACAAAAATGCCAAAGACAAATTACAAATTATGCTCCGTCTTTCCCAAAACTCATCTTCTAAGAAGAACAATCTCCCTTTTAGGATAAACCCACAACTGAAAGTTTGAATTACACACTGACTACTCTGACTGAGTAGCAACACCAACCCATCAACCTAGACAAAGAGATAAGGCTCTGAAATCCATTGGATTGGTGCAACTCATTGCATATAGTTCTCAACACGAGGGGTAGAGACCCCTAACTTGTCTCTCAAATAAGCAAATGTATCTGCATGCAAAGGCTTAGTGAAAATATCTATAATCTGATCCTTTGTAGATACATATTACAATCTGACTTCTTCATCACTGACTTTCTCCCTCAAGAAATGATACTTTATGGACACATGCTTTGTTTTAGAATGCAACACTTGATTCTTTGAAATATTGATAGCACTTGAATTATCACAATATATAACAGTAGGTTCATCATAAATTACTCTAATATCCTTCAACATCTGCTTCATCCAGACTACTTGAGTACAATACTAGCAGCAACAATGTATTTAGCTTCAACAGTAGACAAAGATACAACATCTTGTTTCTTACTGGACCATGAAATCAATTTCTTTCCTAAAAAGAATGCTCCATCGGTAGTTCTCTTTTGGTCATCAAAATAACTAACCCAATCAACATCAGTGTAAGAACACAACAAGAAACCATCATTCTTCGATACCATAGGCCATAGTCAACAATCCCCTTCAAGTATTTGAAAATCCTCTTCACAACATTGACATGAGTTTCTTTAGGATCTGATTGAAATCTAGCACAAAGACAAACAACATGCATAATGTATGGTCTAGTCCGATTTAAATACTATAGTCCACCAACCATAGATTTATACAAAGTCTGATTAACTTTCTGAGATTCATCATTTTTAGACAACTTGCATTCAGTCATCATAGGAGTTCCTAGAGGTTTAGAATCAAATAATCCAAACTTCTTCAGTAATTATTTCATATACTTAGATTGATAAATGGAAATACCTTTACCGGTTTGAGTAATCTACAGTCCTAAAAAAAAATTCATTTCACCTATCATAGACATCTCAAATTCCTTTTGCATATCATCAGCAAACTTCATACTCAAATCATCATCACCGCCAAAAATGATATCATCAACAAAGACTTCAACAATCAAAATGTTATCTTTCTCAACTTTTAAATATAAATTACTGTCAACAGTACCTTTACAGAATCCCAACTTCAACAAATACTTATCCAATCTAGCATACTAGTCTCAAGGGGCTTGCTTCAGTCCATACAAATCTTTCTTCAATTTGCATACCATATCTCCTCCATCAGATAGAAAAATCCATCTAGTTGTTCAATGTAAAATTCCTCTTCCAAATCACCATTCAAAATGGCTGACTTGACATCCATCTGATTTACCTTAAAATTCTTATAAGTAGCATATGCAAGCAACAACCTAACAACTTCAATTCTATCTATAGGAGAAAAAGTTCCTTCATAGTCAATACCTTCCATCTAAGAACATACTTTACATACCAATCTTGCTTTGTTTCTGGCAACTTCACCAGCTTCATTCAGTTTATTTTGGAACACCCATTTAGTACCAGTCACATTCTTGTCTTTAGGCCTTAAAACAAGATCCCAAGTGTTATTCTTTTCAATTTGATTTAGCTCTTCTTCCATTACTTTTAACCAATTTTCATCCTTAGATGCTTCTGCAACATCCTTAGGCTCAATCTTTGAAATCAAATATATCTCTTTGGAAGCAATCCTTCTCCTAGTCATGACATCTTTATTCTTGTCACCAATAATCTGATTTTCTAAATGACTCAATCTAGCATACCTCAGTGTCTTCTAATTGTTCTAATTTTTAAGTTCTTGCATTTGTTTAATGGCAATAGAAATATCTAGATTAATTTTCTTCATCGGATCAATCTGCTTCAAGATCTCAGTCTGCACAAGCTTAACAACATCTTTATCATCAAGATCATATTCGCATGCTCTGATCTACTTTCCAAGACACTCATCCACCTTCACATTTGAACTTTCAACCATATTCTTTAATCTCGTATTGTAGCACCGGTAGGCCTTGCTCTTAGTAGAATATCCCAATAAGATTCCTTCATCACATCTTGCATCAAACTTTCCTATATCCCCATCTCTCTTGATATAACATTTACTGCCAAAAATTCTGAAATATCTAGCTATAGGAATATGACCAAACCATAGCTCATAATGAGTCTTACTAAAAATCACCTTTAATATGAACTTGGGTGAATGTGTAAACAATAGTGCTAGAAAATTCTCTCCAAAAGATCTGTGCAACATTTCCTTCAATCAATATGGTCCTTGCAGCATCTAAGATAGTTTTGTTTTTCATTTCAACAACTCCATTCTGCTGAGGTGTTATAGGAGCAGATAATCGTCTTCTAATTCCATTCCTTTCACAAAATGTATCAAACTCTGCTGATGTAAATTCTCCACCTTTGTTAGATCTAAGGCATTTTAGCTTCAATCCCATCTCAATCTCCACTATGGCTTTGAATGTCTTCAATTTCTCCAATGCTTCTGATTTCTTCCTTAGAAAGGTCTGCCAAATCATCCTTGAATAGTCATCAATCAACAAAATGAAATATTTGTCACCTTGCATGCTTCTTACTCTAGTAGGAACACATAAGTTAGTATGAACAAGATCTAGCAATCCATTAGATGAATATAGCTTACTCTTAAATTAAGTTTTTGTTTGCTCTTCCATCTAACATTCCTTACATATCGGATTAGCAAGCTTCACAATCTTAGGCAAATCTCTAATATCTTGAGAAGAACTTATCCTTACCATGTAATCAAAGTTAACATGACAAATTCTTCTATGCCATAACCAACTTTCATCAATTTGAGCAATCAAAAACTCTTTTCACCAACATTCAAGTAAAATATATTACCTTTACTTTTAGTACCTAATGCAATCTCTATACCAGAGGCATTTAGGATCTTAAATTTTCCATTCTTGAATTGAAAATCATATCCCTTGTCAACCATTTGTCCAACACTCATAATATTATGCTTCAAACCTTCAACATACAAGACATCATCAATATTATGCTTTCCATTGAAAGATATAGAACCTCTACCACGAATCACACAAGCTTTGTCATCTCCAAATCTCACTATTCCACCATCATACCTTTCCATAATTACAAAATTTTCTTTTAGCACCTTTCATATGATGTGAACAACCGTTGTCAATCACCCATTCATCCTTTTCTTCAATCTTAGTAGCTAAAGATTTCTCTTCAACAATGCAGCTTGTAGGATTCACTGATAGCGGATCATCTTCCTTGATAGTAATAAATACAAATTCATCTTCTGAATTCTCATTCTCTAATTCCTCATCAATTAAACTTTCATCAACAAAATAATAGCATGTCTTCTAATTTATGTGCTTCTGGTAGGGCTTATCATACTTATCATGCTTCTCATATTTATCATTCTTATTAGATCTTTCGTGCCTTTCAAATTTATCATGCTTATCATGTTAGGATTCCCACAGATACTAAGGGGGGGGGGGTGAATCAGTATCTAATCGGTGAATTGAATTTCTTAACTTAAAACATGTAGAACATATCATAACAGTGTACCGGTATGCAAAAAATAATGCAATAAATAGAATTAAAAGCATCCACATGAAAAGCACACCATGACACAAGGATTTAACGAGGAAACCCGATGTGGGAAAAACCTCGGTGGGATTTGTGAGCCACAATATTCACTTACTGTCCAATAAGAGAATATTATTGCTACAAGAGGGGCCTGCACATGCAGGAAGGCCAACTACCTAGAGCTCACTGCTCAATGGGAAGTCTCACTGACTTACAATGTGGATTATACAAATCCAATATCTTGTACTACTTTACAATAGCATCTATAATGCCAAAACCAGTACCGGTTTTTGCTCTATTCTTTACATAAAACCTTTAACCTATATTTCGCATAATAGGTCTACCTAATATCTTTTATCTTTTGCTTACAAAATGTCTACAATGACCTCTCTTATATATAAGAGTCATTTTACAACTTGCCAAGTCGGCTTACAAAGTTTTTACAATAATAAACAAAATATAATATATCAAAAATCCTGTCGGCCTCTGTGCCGATATGCTTCCTTTCTCTGTGCCGGTGTCAATGGTCTGAGTGCCAGTGTAGAGTGTGATCTATTGATGTCGGTGAACTATCTTGCTGGTGTAATGCCTTACCAGTGCCATAGAATTGTAAGGTTGCCATCAATGACAAAACCTTCAATCACCTATAATGTCTCATTGGAGTGTGCATATGCCAACAATCTCCCCCTTTGGCATTGATGGCAACACTCATGAGAAAATTCAAAAGTGTATCCAAAACTTTAATCCAAAAATGTTTCCAAAAATATGTTACTAGAAATATAAGAACTCACCCTGAGTAGATAAGTCTTATCCCGGTCATTTTCTCATACTACTACTCCCCCTTTGGCATCAGTGACAAAGGTTGTCAAGATTTCACTAGAGTTGTAGTCTCAACCTTGTAACTGGGTAGTTCAATTTGAAATAGATCTACCAAAATCAAGTTTATACTCTCCATAAACTTCTTATTATCTCTTATTGTTGTCTCTGATCTTTTAATTGTACCGGTGAGGTGCTGCATATGCTCTGCTGGTGTTTTTTGTCCCTGTGCAAGTGCCTCAGATATTTCCTTCTGCAATGATGCTAGATAGTCCAATCTTGGACTCAGTTTTAATCTCAAAATCTTTGCCTTATTTACTATTCTCTCCTTTTCTCTTTCTAACTTAAGTAACTCTTCCTCAAAATTTGTTATCCTTTGCTCAAAAACTGATAATGTATCAGGTGAGTTAACAAAATTATTAGCAAGTTTATTGATTTCATCCTGTACCTTGCTCATTTTATTATCTATGTCTACTGTCAAAAAGTTTGTCTTGTAGGTGTCTTTGTACAGAGTTTTGTATTCTTTCAATAAGTTTCATAGTTCCGGTAGAAGTGTGTCAAATTCCCTAGTACACTTCTTTATCTGATCTTCAAAGAATTTTTGCTTTTCAATTTCTACCTTATTCTTCAAAGTCTCTTCCTTTATTTGCTCAATAGTCACTGTGTTCTCAGTGATGTATTTACACAAAGTATCAAGTTGTTTTAAAGAATCCTTATTGTCTATAATACAGTTAGGAGCAATTACCTTCAAAATTGGGATTGTATCATCTATAGCTTTATAAGCTTGTGAACTACAATCTATTATCTTTTTGATTGAATCTAAGAGTACTTCAGTTACATTTGTTGATTTGTGGCATGCTGAGGAGGAACCAACATTCTGAATTCCGCCAGTGGAGGAAGTAACCAAGCTTGTTGTGACCTTTGGTAGGTCTGTTTGTGTTTCCATTTCCTTAAGCAATGGTTTGTGTACTTCTCCTGTTGTCGGTTGTATCATTTTCTCATGACTCTGTTCCTGTACCTGTTCCTGTTCTGGAGCCTTTTTCTCTTCTTGTTTCTTTGTCTATTCTCCTATGTTATCATCTGTCGGTTTCTCTTGTGTTTGATTAGTTTGCTCAGTTATCGGTGGCTCACTAGCCATGTCTATCTTACCAGTTGTATCTTTATCTACCACAATGTTGATCTTTTGTGTATCAACATCTACTGTGTATAGTACCTCAGGATTAGGATTAGTATCCTTTATGTTCATACTCTCATCTACCGATTGATCTTCAGGAGTTTTTACCAGTGATGTAATTTGAGGCGGTGGGGATAAGTTATCTTTAACTTTGATACTCGGAGGTCCACCAACCTTTCCTTTTCCTTTGTCTCTCTCCTTCTAATATACCTTTATTGGTTTGGGGTTCCTATATTCTTCCTATTTTTCTTTCTCAACAAGAAATATGTCCCATGCATTTTCTATTTCTTCAGTTACCTCATTAACTCTTCCAACCATTAAAGCAATATGTCAGTGTGTAGTAGAGAATACTGACCGGTTGGCTTCAGCAATTAAGTCATCTATCTCCTTAGGTGAGTTTACTGGATAAACAACTAGTAACTTTTCAATTTTGATTTTCTTATCAAGCTCTATAACAGCTTGTCTTCTTGCTTCCAGTCTTTTAAACAGTTCATCTGGTACTTCATCTACAACTTCCATAAAAAATTTCTTATACATGTCCATGTGCAAAATAACACTATTTTCCACTTGTTCTTTTTCATCTGCTGTCAAAGTGTCATAGACCTTTCCTATGTTTTTGAGTTTCCCTTCCTCTGTAATTTCATTTAGCAATATGTCAAGAGGGGCCAAGTTTTGTTTTGTTCTCTTCTTCTTCTTGGGTGTTAGTTTCTTCTTTGGTGTAGTCTTTTTAAGCGGAGATCTTACTGCTTGTTGTTTCTGTCTAGTTCTCCTAGGTGAGGGTGTAGTTGTCGATGAAGGATCTCTTTTCCTAACAACTCTTTTGAAAGTTGCAGGCATGTCACTCTCCGAAGAAGTGCCTACTGGTGATAGGACAGTTTCAGGCTGTAGAGTTCCTAACTCATCCTCAGTGATACCAGTTTGCTTTAATACATCTTCTTTAATAGCCTTTGCCTGTCTAGAACCTCTTCTCACAACTGCCTCAAACTTTTTCACTCTCTTCTTAGATTGTATTTGTTTTTCTATGGTCTCAGCACTACCAAATACTTCTTCCTTTGGTTCGTTTGGTGCTTCCAGAAGTGCTTTAGCATAAGTCTCAATTATATGATCATCTGTCTCATAGCCCATCTCTGTTACCAAGATTGTTCTTGGGATGACTGCTTCCATCCAGATCTCATCCTTTTTTATTACAAAGCATATATCATCCTTGTACTTGTCAACAATCTTTTGTGATAATCTGATTCTCTTCTTCATTTTGGCCTTAAGTGCTTGAAAGTATTCATGGATATTTTTTTCCTTGTCTTCACCCATGTTGTTGAATAGTTCTGTTAACTATTTTCCTACCGGTATATCAAATCCAAGTACTTTATAGCCTATACCGGGAACCTGTTTGGTTATGTGTAGCATCAAGCATACAAGCAAATTACCAAATCTAAAAGTTCCTTTCTTATCTTTCTTTATCTTGCCTAAGTTGTCAATTAACTCATATTTTAACCATTCACATATGTCAATTTTCACATTGTTTGTAACCATATCATAAGAACTCTTAAAGCATAAACTTGAAACTGAGCTGAGTCTATTTGCATGAGTAGCTTTATACCCTAAAATCATGCTAACAAATCTCACATTTATATATGTTACATCATTTACCCTCAAGGACCTTCTGTCGGATGTTGCACCAGTTAGTTTAGTTACTAGGTCATTGGAGACCTTTTTAGTCTTGTCTGGTCTTTTACCGGTGGACGGTAACCCTGTGACAACTTTCACAACTTCCTTGGTAATTTTGTGAATTGCATCTAACCAGAAAAATTCACCATGTACCCTGCTTAAGACTATCGTAATCACATCCTTGGGAAATTTAGGAATGCAGAGGATTTCAGTAAATCCTAGGGTTTCAATGATTTTATGTTCCGGTTTTACATTTATGAAATTATCACGTATGACAGATTTATACATTGTTTTGATCTCTTCATCTCCCAATTCCTCTATGTTACAGTGAATGTAAATTCTGGGGTCTTTAGCATAAACAACTCCTTTTGGTATTTGAGAGAAAGCACCTATATTGTCATCTTTCTTTGCTACCTTGAGAACTAGTTGAAATATGGGCCTAGGGCGTTTTATAACCTCAACTACAGTAGGGTTTGCTATATATTCAAGTGCAGAGGTGGATGCCATGATTATAAATACCTTTTTCTATCTTTGGATGGATTGATTGCTTGAAGTGCTTCGCCTCTTTGCTTGAAATCCCTTAGCTCTGCAAATTTCACGCTCTATAAATGTTTGAAATCACGGTGAAATGAAATGGAGCCAAAACCACAAATTTATAATGTTTATTTTCCATCTACCACATTTAATGTATGCTAGTTAAGTAGTCACTTAACATTGTCTGTCGGTAATGAAGTAATTTCCAACTTCTCATCTCTAACCGAGGGAATAATAGCACATGTGTCATTAGATTTCCAAACCCTCAAGGAAACTTTCTTCAATTTGATAAAGAACTTCCTGCCGGTGGAGCACTACTCTGTCCTGCCAGTGAAGCATCACTCTGTCCTATCGGAGAAGCATTGATTGGTTCTACCAGTGGAGGAGTATTCCCAACATTTAGATCAGCTTTTCTAATCCATTGTTTTGAGAATTCTTGCTTAACCTCTTCAACTTTTTCTTTACCTTTCAAGCTAGAACTTTTGTTGTTTGTCGGTGATCATTTACTTCTACAGAATTTTGCAATATGCCCAATCTTGTTACATGCATAACAAGTCACATTATTCTTTTGAATAGCTTTCCCATAACCTATGTCGGTTTGTGTTCTACATTGATTAGATAAATGTCCAAATCTTCCACAAACATAACATCTCACATTCATTCTGCAATTTTTAGAGTTGTGACCAACTTTGTTGCATTTTGAACATTGACCGATGGGTGTGTTGATATTCTAATAATTTCTAGATCTACATTCATTTCCTCTATGACCATACTTATTACAGTTAAAGCATTTTCCATTGAATTTATAAGCATTAGGTTGCCTTGCCGGTTTGTTGTGATCCTGTGTGTTTGTAGTACCAGAGCTTTCACCAGCTTCAAAGCCAATTCTAGAAGTGTCACCTTTAGGTTTTTGATTCTTCAGCAAGTTACCAAGTTCCTCTGAGCTTTTCTTGAATTTTTCTTTATGTTGATTTGTAGTTTCTAGTTCTCTTTCTAAGACTTCTTTCTGCCTCATCAATTCATTGGAGTCATTCTAAGTGTGCATCAGATCTGTCTTCAATAAATCATTTTCATAGCTAAGTCTTGTGTTCTCATTTGTTGCATCACTTAGTCTTCTAGTCAATTCTTCTTCATTCTTCTTTCTATCTTCAATTTCTTTACAAAATCTCATAGTCATATCCTGCATCTCATTCTTTGTTGTCATGTTCTCCAGTTTCAACTTGCTTATCATATCATTAAGTGATTCCTTTTCATCATTCTCATTTTGCATCTTTTCATAAAGTTCTCTTCTCTTATTTCTTGCAATAGTAAGATTCTCTCGAAGTGCTTGAATGATATCCTGAGCTGCTTTTAGATCATCTTCTAGTTTGATATTTTTCAAATTCTTTTTATCATAGTCTGAGAGAGATCCTCCAAGTTGCTTCATCAGATTTTCCATCTCTACCGGTGTCAAGATCTTCCTCAAGCTGTTAGGCTTTTGAAAATAGAGGACCAAGCTCTGATACCAATTGTTAGGATTCCCACAGATACTGAGAAGGGGGGGGGGGGGGGGGGGGGGGGTTGAATCAGTATCTAACCGATGAATTGAATTTCTTAACTTAAAACATGTAGAACATATTATAACAGTGTACCGGTATGCAAGAAATAATGCAATAAATAGAATTAAAAGCATCCACATGAAAAGAACACCATGACACAAGGATTTAACAAGGAAACCCGGTGTGGGAAAAACCTCGGTGGGATTTTTGACCCACAATATTCACTTACTGGCCAATAAGAGAATATTACTGCTACAAGATGGGCCTGCACATGTAGGAAGGCCAACTGCCTAGAGCTCACTGCTCAATGGGAAGTCTCACTGACTTTCAATGTGGATTATACAAATCTAATATCTTGTATTGCTTTACAATAGCATCTATAATGCTAGATCCAGTACCGGTTTCTGCTCTATTCTTTACATAAAACCTTTAACCTATATTTTGCATAATAGGTCTACCTAATATCTTTTTTCTTTCGCTTACAAAATGTCTACAATGATCTCTCTTATATATAAGAGTCATTTTGAAACTTTCCAAGTCAGCTTACAAAGTTTTTACAATAATAAACAAAATATAATATATCACAAATCTTGTCAGCCTCTGTGCTGGTATGCTTCCTTTCTCTATGTCGGTGCCAGTGGTCTGAGTGCCGGTGTAGAGTATGATCTATTGATGTCGGTGAACTATCTTGCCGGTGTAATGCCTTGTCGGCGCCATAGGATTGTAAGGTTGCCATCAATGACAAAACCTTCAATCACCTACAATGTCTCATTGGAGTGTGCATATGCCAACATATCATACCAAGACATCCTCTCAGGGAACCTAGAAGAAAAATGTCCTAGCTTATTACAAGAGAAAAAATTCAAAGGTAACTTTCCATCATACTTACCAGCTCCTTTAGGAAATCTCTGAGCAATAAGGGCTTCAAGATCATCCAATCCTCTTTCTTTCTCTTCCATCTCTCTCTTCTCTCTTTCAAATCTTGATACCCAACAAGAAATTCTCCAAGATCATACTTCTGGTTCCTGAATACAGAGGTTCTGAATGCAGTCTTAGATTTACCATGTGATTCTCCAAATTCGCTCAACTCAAATGTAGTAAGCTTTCCAACAAACATGTCTCTAGTCACTGTAGTCACACTTTGGATCTCATCAATAGCAACTACCTTATGTTTGTAAGTAGAAGGTAATGATCTCATCACCTTAGCAACAATCTCATCTTCTTCAAGGGTTCCACTGACACATTTGATATTCATGACAGGATCATTCACCTTAGCCATAAAGGTTGATATATTTTCATCTTTTGTCATCTTCAATGCTTGATACTTCCCTTTCAAGCTTTGCAACTTATCAACTTTAACTTGCGCATCTCCTTGATACAAAGTCTCCAGCTTTTTCCAAATCTCATGTGTAGTTTGCAACCCCATCACATTAGTCATCTTCGAATCAGTCAAGGCACTTAGCAATGCTTCCTTATCTCTTGTGTTATGTTCAACATCCTTGATTTTAGTAGCAGTAACCGGTCCATTCTGAGGAACATTGTAGATATTCTTTGTAATCTTCCAATACTCATCTCCAAGGCATTTCAAGTGAACTTTCATCCAGTCCTTCCAAATAGTATAATTGCTTCCATCAAATATAGGACTCTCCTTCTCAAACACATAAGTTTCGATCTCAGATCTCCTCAAGTAGCCAAGCTTCTTTCGGAGGATTTAGCTCTGATACCAATTGTTAATAACAACCAAGAAGAAAAACTGAGAGGGGGGTAGGGGAATCAGTTTTCACCAAATTTATTAGATCAAGCACAATCTCAGATCTAAACAAATGCAACAAGAATAAAGATAGACATAATAGCACCAACACACATGACACCAATATTTTGATGTGGAAAATTCGGTTAAGAGAAAAACCATGGTGGGAACCTACCCACAATAAGATGATACTCTGCAGTAGTATGTGTAAATATTATAATGGGGAATGCACATGCATTTAGGCACACTTCCTATATCTCATTGCTCAAAATAAGATGACCCAAAAGGCTCCAACCCTCAGGGAAGGTTCACCACCTTACAATAATCATTGGATTACAATCCAGATTACATGAATTATAAATATATCATCTCCTTATGCCTGATTACAGTTCTAGTTAAGCACATTTGTCTGCCCTGGAACAATCTTTGCTCAATACACCACACCAAAGTATAAATTCATTTAAGCACCACATGCACAACTCTTTGATAATGTAGAAATAACACTGATACCTAAATTACATGACTATACCACCTATTTATACAAATCATTAACCTCGACTACAAGGTTGGCTAAACCCTTAACTCACAATTACAAAATTACATCACATGATACATATGTGAACCACCAGACCAATATAATGATATTCATGATATAACATGAACCTAAACCAAATCTCCAAACACGCATCACCACCGAAGATCTCGCCAAGATCAACCGCAACATGCTACACCACCAAGAATACTATATAACATGAAGAATATCACCAGATCAGCAAAATCACCAAGAATGTGATCAAGAATCAATGTAGACCACCAAGAAAAATAGGACATGACCAAGAAACACCAACAAGCACATTAGAACCATATGCAATAGCTGCACCAACACCACTTATGCAAATCTTCATCAATCAACATGCTAACTCGCAAGAATACTCAACAACAACAATTCAAACTAGAAAGATAACTTGCAGAGCACCAAATCATGTACCATCTGAACTCAAGATAGACATAAGAATCCAAAACATTCTCCCAAATCGCAGGCAAAGATATGATCAAACCAGAGCTCACCGAAACAAATACCAAACTCTACTAACCACTGCACATAAAGACTAAACTATAAACCAGATCAAATAATATGATCAAGCAATCTCCCAGATCATTGAAACCAATAAGGAATAAAGTATTCCAGTATCCCAAATAGATAAACCATCCATATCAGCTCAGTGCAATCACCAGAACACCGAACAACTCTTCTACAACTCCAAAATATGTTGACATCAATGACAACAACATATGCTAGTAGCAACAATATCCAACAATATTTACAACCATCTGCCCCTTTGTCATTGAAGGAAACAAAAGTGCCAAGACTTGTCTCTTCAATCTCCTAAACCTATACCCCTATTGACATCAATGGCGAAGGGATCATCAACTATACAAAACGAATGCACTCTACATAGCCCCCCTATCTACAAGACCTCTTCAAAAATTGCAAACCAAAAACGTTTGTGAATAACTTCACCTATGTACAAGATCAAAATTGTCTTATTGGAAGCATTTCTATGTACTTTTTTCACATTGTTGAGCTAGGGAAATGATATTTTTGTGAATGGTCTTCAACTAGGCCCAAGCATAACTCCAATCAATTTTCACAAAGATCAAAATATTGAGTTTTCTCTCCATCTGCAAGAAGATTCTTTAAGCCTGTTCATGGCTTCCCAAAACCATTACAAATGCACTATGTTAGTCCCAACCAGTGCTAAGAGGGGAGGGGTGAATCAACACTTGATCAATTTTTCACAGTTAAAGATTTTAACTCTAATCTGCACTTATCTAATATTCATCAATATACTAAATCACTGAAGTAAAAAATGCAAGCATGAGAAGTTGATAGTATGTTGTCCTCGATTTCAGCACGACCAAAATCGTGAGGCAACCCTATGAAACTTGTCTGTTTTGTACCTTACGACCTCCAAGAGAGCTTGATCGACTCCGTCGGTTAGCTCATTTAGCTTTTCACTTTTCTTTTTTATTGTTTTTAAGTTTTTAAGATTTGCAGTTTTTCCTGTAGGTCGGTTCAACCTACAGAGTTCCTTCTTTTCAAAGGGAGTTTCACATCGAACTTTAAAGTCTGACCTGCAGGTTATTTTTCATGGCATGCATGTCGGACTTTAAATTCTGACATGCAGGACTAACCTCTTACAAGTCAGAATTTAAAGTCTAACATGCACCATGCAATTAACCATTAATGATCACATTTATTGCTAATTTTAGGGTTTATTTATTAATTCTCAAGGATCATTTCTTTATTTTCGTTCGGTAATTTCTCCTTTGCACGAGCCCTTCTGCTCCTCTCGTCGTGTTTTTGACCTTGCTCACCTCACCGGTTACCTAATTTTTCTTTGGCCGCATGGATTGAGGTAGGGTTTTTATTGTTTTTGTTTGTTTTTTCCCTTCCATCTTTCCTTCTCTACCATTTTGGGTTTTCAATCGATTAGGAGTGCATCAGACATTTAAAATCCAATCGCTCCTGCAATCTTCTTTTCAAGGTCCGATGGCACACCAAACTTTAATGTCTGATGGCCCTCAAACCCTTTTTGTTTTTCCTCTTCCCTCGTCTGGACGTTGGGTTTTAAAACCCGACATGCAGGCTGATATATAGAGATAACTCTCTGCATATCGGACTTTAAAGTCCGATATGCAGGAGGGTAAATCTCACATATTGGACTTTAAAGTTGGATATGCAAGAGGAGATTGTCTGATTGACATATCGGGCTTTAAAACTCGACATGTCAATTGGTTTCCGTTCCATGTGTTGGTCTTTTGAATGATTTACATCTGCACATCGGACTTTAAAGTCCGATGTGCTAATGATTTTTCCTCACTTGCACATCAGACTTTAAAGTTTGATGTGCCAATGACTTCCCCAATTTGCACATCGAACTTTAAAGTCTAATATGCAAGTAAAGATGTTTTATCCTTGCACATCAGACTTTAAAGTCCAATGTACAAATTTTGACTCTGAAGGTGCAGATTGGACTTTTTTCCCCGACCTGCCATTTTTGACAGTTTTGCTCCCAAGCCTATTCTGAGTCCGATTTTTTGATCCAATTGATTAAATTTGGTTTTATTGATGATGATAACTGTCAAAGAAGCTAATCCTCAGTGTTGAATGCAGTCATTTGCAAATGTCAAGGCCATCTCATGACAAATCAGAGCCTTCTTCGAGTCAATTGGAATCTTCACTGGGTAAAACATCAGCAAAGAAGGTGAAGTACAAGTATGATAAGTACTTGAATTTGTACCTAAAAAGTTTAGTAGATTCAAACATCAAGGAGATCAAAGATACAGAAATTGGTCATGTCAGTATGTAGGAGTTTATTGACCAATTTGAGAAAGCTCATTCCCGCCTAACAAACTTGATCAAATCTAAGTTGTATAAATATGCTTCCATCCCAATTGCAACTCATGATCCGGATTTTGTATTTGCAGTAGCGGATCACTTCAATCCAAATACAAGACAGATTAGGGATGTTGATCAAAATGTGATCATGACTTTGGATAGTGTTTTCTTCAATAGTGTTTTCAAAGGTTCTTCAGTCGAGGAAGTATCCGACATTTCTCAAGAAAGTGCTCAGAGTACTACGAGAAAAATGAGGTCAAGTGCAAGAAAGTGATCAATACAGTGTACCTCTATGTTGCTAGAAATTCTACCACCTTGATATGGACTAAGTATTTCTACTGAAGTGACTTTAATGAGGAGTACAATGATATGGTCACCATGTTGGCAAGAGTGAAGGGTTTAAAGGATTCTCATTACTTTCAAAGCTAGATGTGTTATTACATAAATATAATCAGGAAAGGGGCTGCTAGGATTGATTGGGGTGAGCAGATCAGTGATGCACTCTGCATGTAGTTAAAAGAAGTCAAAGTGACATTGAAATTTTATATGACCTCTTACCTAGTTTATGTAGTTGCTTCTATGAGGCAATATCCAGGTTCATCTACCAAAGGTGACAAGAGATTAGTACCTGTCTGATATTACTACGATCAATTCATGATCAAGAATCAAGGTAGCCATTTTAGGAGAGTCAATGATGCCTTCTTTACTGTGTGGAAGTGCATGTTTGATAAAAGCTTGTAGAAGAAAATATTATCGGAGGCTGCATATAACAGGGCGTCTCATTTTGGATGTGTTTTTCTTTAGTTTCCAACATTCATTTACATCCAGATCGAATGTTTCTCAGGTGAACCCTTCATTTTACCAAGGTATCCTTCTAATAAGATCATCCTCATGGAGTTGTGTTGGCAACTAATCTATGTGCATGAAAAGAAATCATGAGCATATAAGACCGGATTGAAGTTCCCAAAATCTATTGGCAGGTACTCTGTTTTAACTAACCCCAAGGCCAAGAACATGGAGGAAGGGATGCAATGGAACACTATGAGAAGATTAAAAGCATGAACTAATTTTGATTTTCATGGCATGAAGAATAAGCTCAAAAGAAACTACACCCATGTTGTTAGGTTCGAGGATGTCTAGGTGGATTTCCAAGATGAGGAAGACATAAGAAGAATGGATTTCAGTTGTCTTATCCTAGAGCAGATTGAAAATTTAGATTTGGCAAATATCCCAATGACCATGGAAGACGCGGATGACATAATAGACCCAGTCTATTATGAAAAGAAGATTGTAGAATCTCCACTTCCACCGATGCAATGGTTGAAAAAGGAGAGTAATTCTATCACTCAAAGAATCTTTCCCATTTTGGCAAACACCAATGCATGGTTGTTAAAAAAGAATCTTAGAATGAAATAGCTTCCTGCTAGTTTTGGAGATGACGATAATAGTGATGGCCCGGTTGGTAAGATAGCTATGCCTGAAGTAAGAACCAAGGGCAATACAAATCCACAAGCACTATCCTCGGCCCCTGCAATGCAATCTAAGGGGAAAGGACCCAAAATCAAGTTCACAATTAAAGGGTCCAAAAAAGGTGAATCATCTTTAGCAGTGCAAGAGACAGCCACAAAGGAACCAGAACAACAGACTGTTAGAGATACTAAAAAAGAGAAGGAGATAGAAGAAGGTGAAATTCCTAAACAAGAGGAAGCACATGTTGAAGAAACATCACATCTTGGTGAAGTTAATGTCCCAGCCACTTCACAGGCGCCAACTCATTGTTAGGACCAAGGCAGCAACTAAGAGGGGGGGTGAATAAGTTGTCTATTAATTTCAACGCAAATATAACTTAATAAAACTTGATGCATAATACTGGTAAACCAAAATTAATGCCAATTGATAGATTAGTAGTTAGTATTAATATCGGTGAAGCTTAATGCATGAAACAGAAAGAGAAACAACATCCACAACACATGACACAAAGATTTGTACATGGAAACCCTATAAGGGGAAAAACCATGGTGGGAAACCTTACCCATAATCAGATGATAGTACTGCAGATAGCATGTGTATACAAATGGGGTCTGCACATGCAGAAAGGTCAACCGCCTAGAGCTCACTGCTCAATCACAAAATAGGAGTCACACTGACTACAATTGGATGGTTAAATCCAATGATAATGTATTGCTCAAAGTAGCATCTTCAATGCTAGATTTAGTACTGGTTAAGCTCTGATAATCACCTTCAAACCTTCATTGAACCTTCTCTATGGTCTGCTCATATGATCTTCAATATTCGCACATACCATAACCTTACAATATTCTTCCCTTGCTTTCCATCTCACAAATGAGATCTTACATATATATACCAAAACCTAAGACCAAATGTGTAGGTCGGCTTAATAAGAATATTACAATAAAATCAATTACAAATAAGTCAAGATGCGATGCATCATGTTAGCTCAATACATTTACAACAATATCCAATTAATAAATCATCTTCATAACATGTCATGTTGATCTGGAATAGATAATGCATACTAGTCCATAACCTAGACCAATTTGTCGATAACAACAAATATGTCAACTCGATTAGACCATTTACCAAAATCCCAAAACCAAGTATCCAAACCATTTCTCTGACATAACCAAGTGATCTCCAAATGATAACAAGTCATCCTTAGTGTCGGTGAACAATATAACTTGCCGGTGAACAATATACCGGTGACTGTGCATAAGACACTGAACATGCCTATGAACATAATGTGTCGGTTCAACATAACCAAGGATCTCCAGAAGGATAAGTGTTGACATCAATGACAAAAGTAATGCAACACATCCATAATACTAACAATCTCCCCCTTTGGCATTGATGGCAACACAAGATGGAAAAACATCTAAGTGCCAAAATAGAATGACAGAAACCAAAAACCAACAATCTCCAGAAATTAAAAACCAAAATCTCTCCCTCAATGAATAATGTTTCTTAAATACAAAGTTTTTCCATAGAGATCTCTCCCCCTTTGACATCAAATGCCAAAGCAATATAATTACCAGAACATACAACCAACTCATATAACCAATTATAATAACCAATTGTTATAACCAACTACTCCCCCTGAGAAGTAGCTCTCCTCCATCAAAGCCGAAAAAAGGTTTCTCTATTAATTCTATTGGTTTGATGCTAATCATCAACTATCTAAGTCTCTACCGGTGAGGGTATTCGCCAAGCTACTCTATGAGATAATCAAAAGTTTCCTTAGGCAAAGGTTTAGTAAAGATATCTGCAATCTACTCTTTAGTATTCACATAAACCAATCTCACGTCTTTTGCTTCAACATTCTCTTTCAGAAAATTATAATTGATAGAAACATGTTTAGTTTTAAAGTGAAATACCAGATTCTTTGATATATCAATTGCTATTGAATTATCACAATAAATGATTATAGGTTCTTTTCATTTTACCTTGATGTCTTTCAACATTTGCTTAATCCATAATACCTAAGTACAATTAGTTGCTGCTACAACATATTATGATTCTACTATTGATAGTGATATACAACTCTGTTTCTTGCTCAACCATGAAATCAATCTGCTACCAAGAAAGAATGCTCCACCAGTGGTTCTCTTTCTATCATCTACATATCCTGCCCAATTTGCATCGGTGTATGCACATAATTCAAAATTTTCATCTTTAGGATACAATAAACCAAGATTTGTTGTGCCTTGTAGATACTGGAAAATCCTTTTTACTACTGATTCATCATTTTCTTTAGGATTACTCTAAAATATTGAAACAATACATATTGCATTCATTATATCAGGTCTTGTTTGTGTCAGATGCAGTAAACCTATAATCATAGATTTATATCTTATCGGATTAACAAGAGTTGAATCATCCTTCAATGTCAATTCCCCCCTCTCATCTAACTAACAATTGGTATCAGAGCCAATTGGAATAAATCAAGTTGGTATTGCCATCAATGCGAAAGGGGGAGATTGTTGGTATTACATTAAGTTTGTTGGTATGGTGATATTGAGAAGGTTGTTGGAGATTGTTGATATAATTGATAAAGGATTATTACCATCTTAATAATATTATTTTGTCATTGATGTCAAGCAATTGATTTTCTGATTCAGTATGATGTTGCCATATCTTAAAAAGTGTATTTTGATGAGTATAAAGATGTTGGTAAGTGACACAGAAAGAATGAGAAAATGAAGGGGAGTAATAAGTTATTCAATGGGCAACTATTACCGAGTTAGACAATGATGAGATTATGTCATTTTGATTGTTTTGATATCCTATATATATGTGTATTCAAAGACTGAATATGAAGGAGAAAAGTTCTTCAATAGTTCCTTCAAGTATTTTGTTTGACATATGAATATATTTTTAGTTAGATGAGAGGGGGGGGTGAATCAGATAAACTCACAATACAACATATTCATCAGATTCAACCTCGGTAGAACTCACTTGATATGCAACTATGACTGTAAATCATTCAAACTCATAAACTGATAAACTTGAAACAACAAAACACATTTAACACCAGATTTAACGTGGAAACCAAAATAGGGAAAAACCACTGTGGGATTTTGGACCCACTAAGAAAATATACTCTTCTAGAGTATGCTCGATTAAAAGTCAATCCTATTAAAGATTACATAAACACATTGCTAGATGTGACCCGGTCAAGGGATTTCCCTCAGATCTATCAGAATCTTGCACTTTGTTAGAAGTGACCTTGTCAAAGGATTTCAAACACTCATTCAAAATGTTACCTTGCTAGAGGATTTACAAATAAGACTGTTAGGTCCACTCGATTAAGAGATTTCCTGTCACTTACAAAATAAATAACAGTAATAAAATATATCTGCAACTTCACATCTGAAATGTTAAAGCAGACTCTATGTGCTCAAAATAATCTTGTCATAAGACTTATCTTCCTCCTTGTTGGGCTTCTCAATCTATTTTTCAATCAGATCTCCAATCTTCTTTACTCGGTAATCACCTCTACATTATCACTGCTCTGCTATTTGCCCGCATCCTTTGTTCATCAACTTTTCCTTATTTATAAGCAATTCCAAACCGCTTAATCTCCTTAATCACATTTCCCATGATTAATCTTAGCCATCAGATCTTCAAACTTGACTAGGTTCATTGAATCCTTCGAATTGAAAAAATGTTTTATCTTTCCTTGGAACTTGTATACCTTCCTTGGTACTTGTGCTAGGTTATGACCGGTCAATCTGCGCTGTAGATCCAACTCTTGAATTCTCATTGTCGTTGATCCTTAACAAACTTCTTGCATGATATTCCAATCTCCTATAAATCTCTAGCTCATTGGCATCCTTCATTAAATAATGTATATATTCATCCAATACATTCTGTTACTGCTCGGTTGATACTCGATAAATACTAAACTTTACTCGGTAGACATTCTTTCTACTTTAACCGACACTGATAACCTTGGTGTTTACCGACTAGCTCCTTGCTCGGTAAAATAGAATAGTATCAAACCTTTACTTATTCTAATGCATGAAATCTTTTCTCCTTCATATTAAGTCTTCGAATACACATATATAGGATATCAAAACAATCAAAATGACATAATCTCATCACTGTCTAACTCAGTAATAGTTGCCCATTGAATAACTTATTACTCCCCTTCATTTTCACATTATTTCTGTGTCACTTACTGACATCTTTATACTCATCAAAACATACTTTTTAAGATATGGCAACATCATACTGAATTAGAAAATCAATTGCTTGACATCAATGACAAAATAATATTATTAAGATAGTAATCATCCTTTATCAATTATATCAACAATCTTCAACAACCTTCTCAATATTATCATACCAACAAACTTAATGTAATGCCAACAATCTCCCCCTTTGGCATTGATGGCAATACCAACTTGATTTATTCCAATTGATTCAGACTGCTATTTTTCTTCTCTTGTTACCCTTGAGCTGTAAACTTCTCCTGTGATCTTCTCCCACTTTCATTAGTCTTCTCCCCCTTTGACAACAATGCCAAAAGTAAAACTAATTCATGATTACTTCTCCTTTTGAAGTAATATCCTTGCTTGTTAAAACATATACAAATGTATCATCTTAGTCTCAGTAAGGGCATCTTGTCTTCATTCATTGTTTCCTGCACAACTTTAGATCACCTTCTAAAGTGTGTAAATCAACATCAAGTCGCAAATAGTATTCTATAGAGTCATAGAATTGATGCTTTCACCGAACTTTGTCAATGAGTACTAGATAGGGGTAGGACCCCTAACTTACTTTTGAGATACTCAAAAGTGTCCCTTGCCAGTGGCTTTGTGAAGATGTCTGCTATTTTTTCCTTTGTGCTAACATACTCCAGCACAACTTTCTTTTCTTGAACTTCTTCTCTTAGATAATGATACTTTATAAAGATATGCTTTGTCTTAGAGTGCATTACCAGATTCTTTGAAATGTTAATAGCACTTGTATTATCACAAAATATAGTTACTGGCTTGGTAACTATCTCATTTATACCTTCCAACAGTTGTTTGATCCATGCTATATTGGTACAATTCAATGCTACAACGACATATTCAGCTTCAGCTGTTGACTGTGAAATGCATCCTTGTTTCTTGCTAAGCCAACTCACTAGTCTTTCTCCCAAAAAGAAATCTCCACCGCTTGTGCTTTTCCTGTCATCAATATTTCCTGCCCAATTAGCATCAATATAGACTTTTAAGTCAAAATCATTCCTCTTTTTATATAGTAAACCATAATCTTGAGTGCCTCTCAAGTATTTGAAAATTCTCTTGATTGTTGTCATATGGGTTTCTTTGGGATCTACAGAAAATCTTGCAGCTATACCTACTGCATGTGCTATATCAGGCCTACTATGAACTACATATTGCAACTTTCCAATCATAGATCGGTAAAGTGTCTCATCAACAAATGCAGATTCATCATTCTTTGATAGTTTACAATTAGCAGTCATAGGAGTACTTACAAGTTTAGAATCCTCCATTCTAAATTTCTTCAAGATTTCCTTTATATACTTGGATTGAGTAATGAAAATCCCATTTTCCATTTGCAGTATCTGTAAACCTATAAAATACTTTATTTCACCAATTAATGACATCTCAAATTCTTTGCACATTTCATTTCCAAAGTTCTTGCATAAAGAATCATTACCACAAAAAATAATATCATCAACAAATATGGCTAAAATCAATATTCCATTATCCTCATCATTCTTCATATACATGTTGTTGTTTTCACTAGTCCTCATAAATCCAATCTTGATTAAGAGTGCAACCTTTCATACCATGCTCTGGGTGCTTGCGTTAGGCCATATAAAACTTTGATCAACTTACATACCTGATTTTTATTCTTCTCTTCAATAAATCCTTTAGGTTGTTCAATATAGACTTCTTCTTCTAGTACACCATTAAAAAATGTAGATTTAACATCCATTTGATATACCTTGAAATTTTTGTAAGCAACATATGCCAACAATGTTCTCACTCCTTCAAGTCTTGCCATAGGTGCAAAAGTCTCACCATAGTCTATTCCTTCTTCTTGAGCATAACCTTTGCAAACTAGTCTTGCTTTATTCCAAATGACCTCACCTTTTTCATTTAGCTTATTTCTAAAAATCCACTTTGTACCGATTACATTTTTCTCTTTTGGTCTTGGGACCAGTGTCCATGTTTCATTTTTCTTGATTTGTTCAATCTCTTCTATCATAACATTCACCCAATCTTCATTGCTTAATGCCTCTTCTACTATCCTCAGTTCAAACTCAGATATCATACATGTGTTTTGTCTTAGTTTATTCCTTGTCATCACTGGAGCATCCTTATCTCCTATAATCTGACTTGATTCATGATTTTTTCTGACATATTTTGCTAATATAGGCTCGGTAGGCTCTGTATGATCTTCTTCATCACTCAGTAACTGAGTATTTTCTTCATCGGCTTTCTCAGTTAGACTTCTTGGTTGTACATATACAAGGTCTTCATAATCTTCTGGTTCTCTAGAGTTTCCTTCATCATTCCTTTATGCAAATTCATCAATTTTCACATTTGCACTTTCCACTATTTTGTTAGATGATTTGATCAGACATTTAAATGCTTTACTCCTAGAGGAATAACCAAGAAATGTTCCTTCCTCGCTTTTCTGATCAAATTTTCCATTTCTGTCATCTTTGTGAACATAACATCTACTTCCAAATATTTTAAAATAACTTACATTTGGTTTCTTGTCATACCAGATTTCATATGGTGTCTTCATAGTTCCTTTCTTCAGTTGTAATCGGTTCAGGGTGTAAACTGCAGTGCTTATTTCTTCTCTCCATAATATTTGAGGTACTCTCTTTTCTATCATCAAGGTTCTGGCACAATCTACAATTGATCTATTTCTTCTTTCAGCTATCCCATTTTGATGTGGTGTTCTTGGTGCAGACATTTGTCTCTTTATACCATGATCATTGCAAAATAAGTTAAATTAATCTAAAATGAATCTCCTCCTCTATCAGATCTTAGACATTTCAACTGTCTTCCTGTTTCATTTTCAACTCTTGCCTTATACCATTTGAACATTTGAAAGGCTTCTGATTTATCTTTTAAAAACATAACTGACATCATCCTTGAGTAATCATCCACAAATAATATGAAGTATTTATCACCATAATAACTTTGAAATTTCATAGGACCATAAAGATCAGTGTGTACAAGATCTAAAATTCCTGTAGAAGTGTAAGACTTACTTGTAAAGCTTTATTTTGTCATCTTACCCATCTGGCATCCTCGACATATTGCATTCTTAGGTTTTTCCAAGTTCGGTAGACCTCTTACTCGGTGCTTCTTACTTATTTTGATCAAGTTATCAAAATTTACATGACAAAACCATTTATGCCATAACCAGGTGTCTTCTATTTTTGCATATAGACAATTGTTCTGAGTTGAGACAAGATGAAATGTATTACCTCTTGTTTGAGTCCCGGTAGCAGCCATCTTTCCATGTTTGTCATGAACTTTGACAATTCCTTTCTGAAATTCTATTCGGTATCATGTATTGTTTAGCTGTGCTGCACTCAACAAATTGTATTTCAAACCTTCAACCCAATATACATCATCACATTTAGCATTGTCAAGAAGTGTGATAGATCCTTTACCTTTCATAGGACATGGTGCATCATTACCAAATCTTACATAACCTCCATCATAATCTTCCAATTTAACAAACTTGTGTTTATCACCTATCATGTGATATGAGCATCCACTATCTATGATCCAAGAATCATTATTATTTATGTGTGATATTAAGGTTTTTTCTTCATACCTTTCTTCATCTAATCCATCTTTGATGGCCACATATACAACTTCCTCTATCTCAGTCCCATCAGATTTCTCATCACTGCATTCCTCATCAATTACTAGGCATGTCTTTCTATCTCTCCTTCTGAAGTCTCGGTGCCCTCTGTATTGGTAGTCTTTCTATCTGTCATCTTGGTATTCTCTCTTTTCACTAGATTCTGTGTCAGGACAGTTTGAAGCCATATGTCCAATTTTATCATAGTTAAAACATTTCAAAGGTAACTTTCCTTTATACTTACCTTTGCCTCTCAGTAACCTTCTGGCCAATAATGCTTCAAACTCTTCTTGCTTTCTGATTTCCTCATATAGTTTATGTACTTCTTCCATGTTTTTGGAAAATCTCTCACTTGCTCCATGATTTCCTTCAGAATACTTATACATTCTATCATTGTAATCATTAGATTCATCAAGATGAAAAGAACTGAATGTAGATTCAACTTTGTTTACCGAAGACCCACTGTTATCAAAATTAATCAACTCAAAAGCATGTAGCTTACCGATAGTAGCATCCAAAGAGACTGGCATGTTTGGTACAAACCTTAATTCATTAATTGTAGAGACTCGAATGGCATAAGCAGGTAGAAGTGTTCTCAGCAACTTGTTACATCCTTTTCTTCAATAGTTCCTCCTGCTCCTTTGATTCGATTGATTGTTTCCTTTAACCTTGTACTGTATTGGATTATGTTCTCACCTTCATTCATTCTCATGGATTCAAGTTGTCCTCTTAGACTATCTACCTTTTGTCTTTGAACATGTTCATCACCACCATACACAGATATAAGCTTATTCCACATAGCTTTGGCATCATTACAACCTTCTAGATTATTAAATTCTGAATCGGTCAATGCTGATGTTATTTCAATCATTGCTTGAATATGTTCTTGCTTTGTCTTTATCTCTTCCATTGTCATCGGGTGGATGCTAGGTGCAATGTAATCATTCTCTAGATAATATGTTGCATATTCTCCAATTCCTGATAAGTGCGACTTCATCCTTTTCTTCCATGTGGAGAAACTTGACTAGTTCAACTTTGGTGCATCCCTTTTATACATTTTCGGATCTTGCCTCAAGTTCCTTTAAACTTTTCACTCGGAGTTCTAGCTCTGATACCAATTGTTAGTTAGATGAGAGGGGGGGTGAATCTGATAAAATCACAATACAACATATTCATCAGATTCAACCTCGGTACAACTTACTTGATATGCAACTATGACTGTAAATCATTCAAACTCACAAACTGATAAACTTGAAACAACAAAACACATTTAACACCAGATTTAACATGGAAACCCAAATAGGGAAAAACCATTGTGGGATTTTGGACCCACTAAGAAAATATACTCTTCTAGAGTATGCTCAGTTAAAAGACAATCCTGTTAAAGATTACATAAACACCTTGCTAGATGTGACCCGGTCAAGGGATTTCCCTCAGATCTATCAGAATCTTGCACTTTGTTAGAAGTGACCTTGTCAAAGGATTTCAAACACTCATTCAGAATGTTACCTTGCTAGAGGATTTACAAATAAAACTGTTAGGTCCACTCGGTTAAGAGATTTCCTGTCACTTACAAAATAAATAACAATAATAAAATATATCTGCAACTTCACATCTGAAATGTTAAAGAAGACTCTATGTGCTCAAAATAATCTTGTCATAAGACTTATCTTCCTCCTTGTTGAACTTGTCAATCTATTTTTCAATCAGATCTCCAATCTTCTTTACTTGGTAATAACCTCTATAGTATCACTGCTCTGCTATTTTCCCACATCCTTTGTTCCTCAACTTTTCCTTATTTATAAGCAATTCCAAACCACTTAATCTCCTTAATCACATTTCCCATGATTAATCTTAGCCATCAGATCTTCAAACTTGACTAGGTTCATTGAATCCTTCGAACTGAAAAAACATTTTATCTTGCCTTGGAACTTGTATACCTTCCTTGGTACTTGTGCTAGGTTATGACCATTCAATCTGTGCTATAGATCCAACTCTTGAATTTTCATTATCATTGATCCTTAACAAACTTCTTGTACGACATTCCAATCTCCTATAAATCTCTAGCTCATTGGCATCCTTCATTAAATAATTTATTTATTCATCCAATGCATTCTGTTACTGCTCGGTTGATACTCGGTAAATACTAAACTTTACTTAGTAGATATTCTTTCTACTTTAACCGACACTGATAACCTTGGTGTTTACCGACTAGCTCCTTGCTTGGTAAAATAGAACAGTATCAAACCTTTACTTATTCAGATGCATGAAATATTTTCTCCTTCATATTCAGTCTTCGAATACACATACATATAGGATATCAAAACAATCAAAATGACATAATCTCATCACTGTCTAACTCGGTAATAGTTGCCCATTGAATAACTTATTACTCCCCTTCATTTTCACATTCTTTCTGTGTCACTTACCGACATCTTTATACTCATCAAAACATACTTTTTAAGATATGGCAACATCATACTGAATTAGAAAATCAATTGCTTGACATCAATGACAAAATAATATTATTAAGATAGTAATCATCCTTTATCAATTATATCAACAATCTCCAACAACCTTCTCAATATCATCATACCAACAAACTTAATGTAATGCCAACATATACCTTTATCAGTCTATGAAATCTGCAATCCTAAAAATAATTTTATCTCCCCAATCATAGACATTTCAAATTCTTCCTGCATCTTACTAGCAAAGTCTTTACATGATCCATCTTCTCCTCCAAAAATGATATCATCAACAAAAAATTCAATAACCAAGATGTCATCATTAGTCACTTTGAAATATAAGTTGTTGTCATCATTACCTTTAGTGTAACCAAGCTTCAAGAGATATTTTCCTAACCTAGCATACCAAGCCCTAGGAGCTTGCTTCAATCCATACAAAGCTTTCCTTAATCTGCAAACCATATCTTCATTATTTGTCAATGAAAATCCATCATGTTGTTCAATGTAAACTTCCTCTTCAAGATCACCATTAAAAAATGCACATTTTACATCCATATGATATACTTTATAATTCTTGTGAGCTGTAAATGCAAGAAATAATCTAACTGCCTCAATTCTGGCTACCGGTGCAAAGGTTTCATTATAATCAATTCCCTCTTTCTGTGAATATCCTTTACACACTAATCTTGCTTTGTTTCTGATTACTTTACCACCTTCATTAAGTTGATTTCTGAATACCCATTTAGTTCCAATTACATTTTTGTCTTTAGGCTGGGGAACTAATGTCCATGTATTATTCTTTTCAATTTGTTATAATTCATCTTCCATTGCTTTAATCCAATGTTTATCTTCACATGCCTCAATAACAGATGCCGGTTCAATTTGAGAAATTAAACATACCTCTTCATTTGCTAGTCTTTCTCTTGTCATAACACCTTGATACTTATTCCCAATTATCCGACTTTCAGAGTGATTCAGTCTTACATACCTGGGTGTGTTCACTTGCTGTTGTTCTTCAGTCATTTTGGAATTCTCTGATGATGTCGATGTGACTGGATCCACATTATGTACCGATGCACTTTGTATAGGTTCATTTATGATCATCTCAACTGTCGGTTCAAAATCTATAGACCTTGAATTTCCTCTAAAGTGTTCATCTATCTTCACATTAGCACTCTCAATTATTTTCTGCAATCTCTTATTAAAACATCTATATGCCTTGCTCTTGGATGAATAACCAAGAAATATTCCTTCATCACTTCTAGGATCAAATTTACCAACACACTCATCTCTCCTAATATAGCATTTGCTTCCAAATATTCTGAAGTATTTAAGAGTAGGAGTATTACCAAACCATAGTTCATAAAAGGGTCTTACCAGTTTCACCTTTGATGTGAACTCTGTTAAAAGTGTAAATCGTTGTATTCACTGCTTCACTTGAATACACATGAGGTATATTTGCTTCCAATATCATGCTTCTAGCTGCATCCAGAATAGTTCTATTTTTCCTTTCCATAATTGCTTTTGTTGAGGTGCCTGGGGTGCTGATAGTTGTCTTCCAATTCCATTCACTTCACAAAACATATTAAACTCCTTAGATGTAAATTATCCTCCTTGATCTGATTTTAAACATTTAATTTTGTTATTGGTTTCATTCTCTACCATTTCCTTGAATAGTTTGAATTTTCCAAAAGCTTCTGATTTCTTCCTGAGAAAAGTAACCCAACACATTCTAGAATAATCATCAATAATTAGCATAAAGTATCTATCTCCCTATAGACTTCTTGTTCTTGTCAGACCACACAAGTCAGTATGAATTAAATCAAGAACATTATTGGATTTATCATAAATACTCTTAAAAGTTGTTCTAACTTGCTTTCCCATTTGAAATTCCTTACATACCAGGTTATGAGGTTTCACAATCTTAGGTAAATCCCTTACTGCCTTAGTTGAACTAATCTTTACAATGCAATCAAAATTCACATGACAAAGTCTCTTATGTCATAACCAACTTTCATCAATATGTGCAATCAAGCATATCTTTTCAGTGTTATTCAAATGAAATATATTACCTATAGCCTAATTATCGGTTGCAATCTCCAATCTAGTTCTATTCATGATTTTGCATTTACCATTCTTGAATTGTAACTGAAAACCCTTTTCAACTAATTGACCAACACTCAAAAGATTATGCTTCAAACCTTCAATATAGTAAACGTTGTCTGTATTATGCTTACCATCAAAAGATATAGTGCCTTTTCCTTTGATCAAACAAGATTTATCATCCCCAAATCTTACTAGACCTCCAATATATTCCTGAAAAGATAAGAATTTACTTTTATCACCAGTCATATGATGTGAATATCCAGAATCTATAATCCATTCATCTTTTTCTTCAATTTTAGCTGTCAGGGCCTGCTCTACCTGTTGAACAGTAGGTGCTGGTTGATCTTCTTTTATTGCAACAAAAGCCCATCCATTGTTTGTCGGTTCTTCATCAGAGTCATCAGTAACTCCTTCATCACCATAGTAACATGATTTATCTCTATTCTTCTTAAATTTGTATCTCTGATATTCAGGGTTAGGCTTATATGTCCTTTTAGCTTCTTATCTCAATCTTGTATGTCTATCAGTACATCTAGATGCCATATGACCAACTTTATTGTAGTTAAAACATTTAAATGGTGCTTTACCTTCATACTTACTTCCAATAGGACCTTTAGGTATTTTCCTTGCAAATGGTGCTTCAAGTTCTTCCAATTCTTCATTTTCCTTTCTGATATCTTCAAGTTCTTTTGTATAAAGTACTTTCCAATCAGACTTCTTAGATGATGATGATGATGATGATGATGTTGATAATGATGCTTTAAAGGCCAAATCTGTTTTAATTGTAGCAACATGACCAAATTCCTCAAGCTCAAATGCTAAAAGTTTTCCAACCAAGGTATCTCTAGATACTGATGTATTAGGCATTGTTCTCAACTCATTAATAGCAATTACTTTCATTTTGTATGCCAGTGGAAAATCTCTTAAAACTTTAGAAACGATTTCATCTTCACTTAAGGATCCTCCACAACATTGTATTCCCAAAACAATTTCATTTACTCTTTCCATAAAAGAAGAAATTCTTTCATCTTCTTCCATTTTCAAATTTTCATACCTGACCCAGAAGCATTCCAGTTTTGCAATTTTGATAGTGGTATCTCCTTCATTCAGTGTCTCTAATTTATGCCAAATAGCTTTAGCAGTAGATCAATTTGATAATCCCATGATTTGCTGATCTGACAATGCACTCAAAAGTGCTTCTCTTGCTTTGCAATAATTTTCTTGATATTTACCCAATGTTGGTGGATTAGGTTGATTCAGTGTAGGACCAACATAGCCATTATTTATAATATCCCATAAGTCTCTTCCAATGCAATTTAAATGAGTCTCCATTCTAATCTTCCATATACCATAGTTAGTTCCATCAAGTTTTGGACTGTCCTTCCTGAAAAAGTTTGTTGCCATAGGATCTCCTCAAGTTGTTAAACTTCTACAAAAAGAGGACTTAGCTATGATACCAATTGTTAGGACCAGGGAGGCAACTGAGAGGGGTGGTGGGGGGGGTGAATCAATTATCTATTAATTTCAACCCAAATATAACTTAATCAAACTTGATGCATAATACCGGTAAACTAAACTTAATGTTGGTTGACATATTAGTAGTTAGTATTAATATCAGTGAAGATTAATGCATAAAACAAAAAGAGAAACAACATCCACAATACATAACACAAAGATTGTACATGGAAACCTTGTAAGGGTAATAACCATGGTGGGAAACCTTAACCACAACTACAGATAGTATGTGTATACAAATGGGGTTTGCACATGCAGAAAGGCCAACTGCCTAGAGCTCACTGCTCAATTACAAAATAGGAGTCACACTTACTACAATTGGATAGTTAAATCCAATAATAATGTACTCCTCAAAGTAGCATCTTCAATGCTAGATTCAGTACTGGTTAAGCTCTGATAATCACCTTCAAACCTTCCTTGAACCTTCTCTATGGTCTGCTCATATGATCTTCAATATTCGCACATACCATGTTATAATACCATAACCTTACAATATTCTTCCTTTGCTTTCCATCTCACAAATGAGATCTTACATATATACAAAAACCTAAGATCAAATGTGTAGGTTGGCTTACTAAGAATATTACAATAAAATCAATTACAAATAAGTCAAGATGTGATGCATCATGTCGGCTCAATACATTTACAACAATATCCAATTAATAAATCACCTTCATAACGTGTCGTGCTGATCTGGAATAGATAATGGATATTGGTCCATAACCTAGACCAATTTGTCGGTAACAACAATATGTCAATCTGATTAGAGCATTTACCAAAATACCAAAACCAAGTATCCAAACCATGTCTTCGACATAACCAAGTGATCTCTAGATGATAACAAGTCATCCTTAGTGCCAGTGAACAATATAACATGCCATCGAACAATATACTGGTGACTGTGTCTAAGTCACTGAACATGTCAGTGAACTTAATGTGTCGATTCAACATTACCAAGGATCTCCAAAAGGATAAGTGTTGACATCAATGACAAAAATAATGTAGCACATACATAGTACCAACACTCATTCAGAGGTGATTATCCATTCCATCGATTCTGATTCTGATCAAGAGGAAGAGGAATTCGATGATGAGGACCTGGGCATGGACATGATGCAGTCAAAGACTGCTCCACAATTTTTTGCATTATCCAACTTTTCTAGTCTGGATGATATTCCTTCAACCACCATTGAATCTTTAATGTTGGAGTTTCTTGAAGCTATGGAGCAAGTGTTTGCGAAACAACAGATGATGACTTTAACTTCTACGGCGGTCATAACAGAAATTCCATCTCTAGTAAGCACTGAAGTTATTTCTACTATGCTAGTCATAACAGAAATCCCACCTCTGGTTAGTACTCAAATTGTTTCCACTGCACCTTCCACTCTCTCCTCTATGGCCATAATTGAAGAAGGGTCAACATCAACAACTATTACTACATCAACAGGCATATCATTGGATCTTCAGCATTGATATCAATAACAACATCTACAACCGCTGCAAGTTCAAGCCAGTTTGCTCCTGAAATACCAAGTGAGACTCAACAAGAAGCTAGTACTCCACCCGCCAATCCAGAATTACCACCTTGGATGGAGGTAGTAGCACCTAAGAGGAAGAAACAGGTAATTTTGCCTGATGAGTTTGATTTTGAGCAGTTGGTTCCTCCAAAGCCCAAAGGAACAAAGAAGCCGAAGACTGTCTCTCGGGTGTTAGTAGACTTGACTTCTAAAAGGAAGTATGTTGAGTTCATGGTACTGTTGGTGCCCAAATCCATAGATTTGAAAACCAAAAGGCTTGCCAAATCTTTAAGTAATCCAATCAGCCTTGGCCAACGAACAGGGATAGTCAAGGACTAGATCCCTCTACACTTTAGGCTCCACTGAACCTAGGTGGGTGTGCCTCTTCCTCTCAAGCACAAAAGAGGTTATTTAAAGTGGATTGAAACCTTTTAGCAGATTGAAAAACTAACAAATTATTATTCTGAAATCATACTTTATTATGTGCTTTAACTGAATGTTTTAAAAAAAGAAAAGAAAATGATTATAATAGTATATTAAGAATGAGAATACTTCTAGGACTTGAAAGAAATATGTAAAGATCAGTTCATATAGAAATCAGGAAGAATGTTTCCTAGGGACCTTGAATGCATGACCAACCAAAACCTTAAAAGATGAATAGCAGACCAGTGCCTCTATCCAGGGGTATTTGTGATACTTTGTGGACAGAAAATCCTATCAACTCCTGAGACAATATTAATTATCAACTATGAATGTTTAAGTATGTGTTACACAACAATGTAGAACCCAATATGACTTTTAATGTAACAACATGTGATGGCACATCATAGTAAATCATGTAACAGATTGATCAAGAGGACAACATAACTTATCAACATAGAAGTATACACAATACTTAGGAAAAGAAACAATGAACCTTCATATATTAATCTTTAAGAGATGGTTTCATACACAAGCTACACTTGACAATAATCCATTATAGTCTATTTTGCATAAAAGATACCTCTTTGTTCTATAGACTTCCCTAATACATATAACTTACAATCTTGTCAGACAATATTTGTTCGCTTCTGTCTCTTTCATACAAAATGACTCATTACAAATATACATGCTAAGAGATACGAATGGAAGGACACACCCTTCCATTATCCTAACAACTAACTGAATAGTAACTAAATAGCCTAACTAAAACACCTATTGCATTACAAACACAAAACTAAACAATGACTTAAGGCTTTCGATCCAGCCGGTGTCCGTACTTCTGAATGTGTCGTAAATAGCCTGGGTCTTTGTAGGTTGTTACATTGAATAACACATCCCTAGTTGCGTTCTCGATCGTGTAGAAGCTCTCAAACTAGTCGGTCGTGTCATTCATATCAAGGATATCTGTTTTGGCAATGGCTTGGGCTACAATAAGTAAAGACTTGCACTCAGAAAGCCATATGGTTTTATCTTTAATTACTCCTACATCATCTACCAAATGGGGAACCCCACGTTGAACAATCTACTGGCATTCGTCAAATTTCATTTTCAATTCCTTTAAAGCTTCCTCATGTGTGACAAGTAGACCCTGAACCTTCCTTTTTACTTTTCTTTAGTTGATGCATCTTGCAACAACAGGTTAAGTCTATCTCGAATTCTGGTGTGTGAAACCATATTGTCCATGTTTCTTTGATATACACCCCAAAACTCATCCAACGCCTTCTCCATATTGTCATATCTCTTACTCAGCAAAACATAGGCAGTATCAACCTTGATGCTCTTCATCTCCCTTTTCAACTTAGTATGCTCATAAGCTAATTTTTAAAATTTCTTCTTCCACTGACCTCCTGAATCAGTGATTTGAGGGATTAGATGCCCACTCCTCTTAAGGGTTTCTTCATATAAGGCCTTATATTTATTCTTCTTTGTTATTTCATGTTTCATCTAGGCCTTGTTGAATTTTGAAATATTAATACTTATGTTAGCTGTGATCATAGGATCTACCTCTCCAACTTTCAGGGTCATCATATGACCAAAAGCTTTATCCACATCTATGATTTTTGGCCTTTTATTGGGAAGGTATAAGGCCCACAACAACATTTCTTCCTCATTTGGATCGTATCTTGATCCAATAAAAATGTCTTTTATTCCTTGGATATTCAATTTCATATCCTTATTGTCCGATTTCAGCAAAGAATCAAAGATAAATGAGGCACTCGGGTCCCAACCTGGAAACACAATTATTCTAGCCTCTACTAGTAGTTGCCTCCCCTTTTGTGGGGTCATAGTCTCAACTTCTATGTCGATATCTTCCTTCAACCTTTTCTTCATTTCTGCCTCATTTTCAGGGGTAATATTTGGCACTGCTTCCCTTAATTTCTTACCCTTGAAATGGTACATGAAAGATTTGAACTCTTTAGACTTTATAAATTGATCATCTAACACGAAAGAAACATGCTTTGTCATTCTTTCATATGTTTCTGCATTCAATGCAATGATGAGCCTATCCTATGCTTCTAGATATTTTTCTTTCTCAGGTGCCCAGAGCTTGGAAACAACTTTGTTCTCCCCTGAATCACTTTGGGCTGGTTCTTCCTCCATTTTTTCTAATCTTTGCCTTCTCTCCTCTAGTTTTTTGTCTAAGGTCTCTATAACATCCGCCAGCTCTTCCACCTCCTTATTTCTACACATGTCTTCAAATTCATCCTCCTGAGGAAAATAATCTCCCAACTCTTGCCTCTTCCTGCTTGCATGGATGTAACCCTCAGGATCATAGTGCATTCTAGATATGTGCTAGAACAGGTTGTATTCATCCACCAGCTTCCTATCAATAACTTCATATACTTTGGTAGACACAACTTTAAAATCCTAGAAATGAAGTGTACCAGGGAGAAAAGCTTGCTTGTGTGCACCTCCAAAATGCTTAGCATTAGAAACACTTAATTGCCTTACAATTTCCAAAAAAAAGGAATCATGTTTGGTGCAAGCTTTGGTAATACATAGGGATAACCCTCAAGTCCGTAACATCAAACAAAAGTGAAGTTTTGGCATGAGTACCAATCAACCCAATTGTGATTAACCTTTGGATTCTTGTGCTCGTGAGGCCTAAGAAACTTCTTAACATCCTTAGTAAATAACCCCTGCAAAGGCTCACCAAAGAGCAAGAAAATTGGTTTAACAAAGAATTCCTCAAATTTGAGGTAATGAGAATTCAAAAATCTGTAATCCTAGTCAGAAACCCACAATTGCACCGGTTGATCCTATCCATTCTTCCCTACTGTGTTTACATTCAAACCCTCTAACCACAATCCCCTGAATCTCCCATAAAATAAAATAATATGCATTAACAACGAATAATGCTTGAAATACTTGTCTAAATTACCTTTCAAGTTCATGAAGTATGTCTACCAAGTAAGAAGCAAAATCAAAAGCTTTAGGCTCATGTCTCTGGATATCTGTTGCTAAGACCAATGGTCCTATGTTTGCCACATCAAGAGCTTCAACTCCTCCAGCCTAGCCACAAGCCATATCTGTATACTGTAGATACTTCTTAAAAATAGTCATATCATAAGGAGGACCATCTTCCTCTATTAGCCTCCCCTTTTCCGCTTTGTGGATAGCGAGGTTCCAACCCTGATATGTAGTATCCATCTTTATGTATTCCTCTTCCAAATCCATAAATGATAAAGGCACATTTGCCTCTAGATCAACTCCAAAAACTTCCTAAATTTTGGTGACTGCAAAGTGAATGAAAGTAGTCCCATCTGGAAAAAAAATGCATCATTTGTTTGCATCATAATGTCTTACCAGGAGCTTCAATAAGTCAATATTTACAAAGACATTAGGTACCACAAGTTTACCTAAACTGGTGCTCCATGGGTTTGAAATTGGCAAAGGCTCATCCTTGCGAAGGTAATGAAAGAGAAACAACTCGTGCCCACACACTATTGTGAGCACATATCCAATCTCTTTGTATCTATCCTTCAACTGGTCGTGAATAGGCAAATTCACCTTAGCTCTGCATGACCTAGCTCCTGGAGAGCCCATCTGATCTATCATATCTTGGTTTAATTTTCTTTGAGCTTCACCGCCTTCACCCTTCGATTTTTTCGTCGTGGTGCTGGATACTTCTGTAGTCACACAAATCTGTCCAGCTTAACTAAATAAATATTCGCTATTTATTTGATTAAAAATCCACTAGCCATCAGTTAATTAAATTAATATTTAATTAATTCATCTTCAAACATTCTTCTATTAATTAAATAAATTATTCAATTTATTTTAATTAATTCATTAAATCAAATTCCAATCAATTAAATAAATAAAATCTATTTATATAATTAAATCCCCCTATTCCTCTTTTAAATAAATTAAATAAAAATATTTATTTAAATCATTATCCCCCCCCACTTGCATTTTCCTACAAATGCAACTTGCACACATTTATTGGAATAAATGAATTTTTATTTTGATAAAATCCTATTTTCCCTCACCCACCAAATTCAATTGCATTCCTAAATCCCCTTCTAGATTCTTCTAACCCCTTCCTAATTAGCCTAATCCATCCTCTAATTATTGTCACATTCCTAAGCAAAATGGAGTCACTTCTCAAAGACTTCAAAAAGTCTTTGAAAAGCATTTAATGCTTTGTGTGTTCAACAAATTAACCCCCAAAGTCTTCCAAGACCACTAATGGCTCTTACATGACCATTTATGCCTCTTACATAACCATTTATGGTTATTTCAAACTTGTCCCCCCAAACATTTATTGCTTTGACCATATTTATCCTTCTTGCATTTGCACAAGAGTTTATCCATTGGATAAAAGCTTTATTCTTTGAATAAAGAGTTTATTCATTCAACTAACCTTGACTTTAATTCCCAAGGTCATATCAAGCATTTAATGTTTATTCCCTCTCCTCTCAACCTATCTCACATTGACACTTATCATCTTGGGATTGGGCTGAAAGCCCTCACATGGATTTGAAATCATTCAATCCTGACCCTTGTTGAGATTGCTCAATCTCAACCATATCAAAAATGCATAAAAATTAAAATTTCAAGTTTGCATACCGCTGGTCCGTAGCCATCTGGCCGCTGGAATCGACGGACTCGCTCAAACCGGTGCTCAACAACTGGTACAGGCATCCTGACTGCTGCTCACTCCTCTCACAAGTCACTTTCAGAGCTCTGGATTCATAATGGTCGCGGTCACAAATGATCCTGTTTTCACCCATTTTTCCCTATTTAAACCCTTTGCAGTCACCGTAATTTTCCCCCGCTCACCATCATGGTCCCCGTAACCTTCCCAAGCCTCCCATTTCTCCAGTTTACTCCCGATTTCTTCTCTTTTTCACCTACGTTACTAACTTCTTCTCTTCTACCACCCTGCCAATTTTCATTCTTTTTCGAGAGATCGCCCGATTTTTCAAAAAAAATTGGCCCATCTCTCGAGGGGGCATACCACCCATTAAAATCACATTTTATGGGGCATATTCTTCACACCTATTTTTCTTTCTTTGAAACAACGCGATAAACCGCACCGTCTCAAAAAGGGGCAAATGTAGTCACATAAATCTGTTCATTCTAATTAAATGAATATTTGCAATTTATTTAATTAAAAATCCGCTAGCCATCAGTTAATTAAATTAATGTTTATTAATTCATTTTCAAACATTCTCCTATTAATTAAATAAATTATTCAATTTATTTTAATTAACTCACTATACCAAATTCATAATCAATTAAATGAATAAAATCAATTTATTTAATTAAAATCCCCCTTTTCCTCTTTTAAATAAATTAACATTTATTTAAATCATTTAAAACCCCCCCCACTTGCATTTTCCTACAAATGCAACTTGCACTCATTTATTGAAATAAACTAATTTTATTTTAAATAAAAATCATATTTTCCCTCACCCACCAAATCCAATTGTAAAATCTAATCCCCTTCTAGATTCTTCTAACCCCTTCCTAATTAGCCTAATCCATCCCCTAATTATTGTCACATTCCTAAGCAAAATGGAGTCACTTCTCAAAGACTTCAAAAGTCTTTGAAAATCATTTAATGCTTTGTGTGTTCAACAAATTAACCCCCAAAGTCTTCAAAAATCACTAATGGCTCTTACATGACCATTTATGGCTCTTACATAACCATTTATGGTTATTTCAAACTTGTCCCCCCAAGCATTTATTGCTTTGACCATATTTATCCTTCTTGCATTTGCACAAGAGTTTATCCATTGGATAAAAGCTTTATTCTTTGAATAAAGAGTTTATTCATTCAACTAGCCTTGACTTTAATTCTCAAGGTCATATCAAGCATTTAATGGTTATTCCCTCCCCTCTCAACCTATCTCACATTGACACTTGTCATCCTGGGATTGGGTTGAAAGCCATCACATGGATTTGAAATCATTCAATCCTGACCCTTGTTGAGATTGCTCAATCTCAACCATCCATTGCTCCATTTTTTCTATAAATAGAGCCCATTTCTTCATAATCCAGATCCTGAAAACTTGTATGCATTTAACATATAGGCATTTTAGAGAGCATTTAGCATAGCGAACTAATATCTTTGTTATTTTAGTTAAAATCAATCATTTTAATAGCATCTAGTATTTTAGTTTTTCATTTCCCATTTGAAGAAAAATACTCAAATCTCAATCCTCCATAAGCATCCATAGTGCAAAAAGCTGCTAAGAGCTACACTATTTTGGAACTTGGAGAGGAGAGGAACAAAGGAGAAGGAGCTAAGAGCATGTTAGAAGGTATTTGGAGATGCCTCATCATATTTGCTTCTTTAGTTAAATATGCTTTCAAGTTTTTAGTATCTCTTTTGATATGTCTATTTAGATTAGTTTTTGATTGATTAACACTAACGGTTTCTTGTGTGTGTGTTATTTATCTCAGACTAACCTTGTCCACTTTGCAGAGCATCATTTGGTGAACTCGACGTGAATCTGAACACCCAAGAAATCATTTTTTTTAAACCAATAACACTTTTGCATGTTGAAATTGTCACACAAGTTGCGCTTTAGCGCTATTGATCACATTCTAGCGCTATTGATACTTGTTGTTCTAGCGCTATTGTTCTTACAATAGCGCTATTGCATCATTATTAGCGCTTTTGAAACTATTTTGGCACTTTTGAAACTGTTTTGGCACTATTGACCTTGTTTCAGCACTTTTGCCCTCTCTGTCTTTCTTTTTCTTTTAGCGTGTTTGTGTTAAATAGCGCATCTGTTCAAAACACAGACTAGCGCTATTGTAACAGAACGTTGTACAAAGGACCTTGTAATCGAAAAAAATGAAAAATTTTAGGCTTGTGGAAGCCCCCCTTAGACATGGATTTTACTATCCGGTTGTTGTTTGTGCAGGTTTAAAAACTCACTCTTTAAAATCACAAAATTTATTTTGGTGTTTTAAAACTTGAACAAAACAAACTTTCCTTGTTTTAAAGTTAGGACACACACTTCATTTGGTGCTTAAAATCCACAACTCCATTTTCTTGCATCAAACTAAAGAATTTACAATCCACACTTCAACTTTTGGTGCACATAAAATACACAATCCACTTGTTTTAATTTTTGCAAACGATTTTACTTCATGCAAACGTGTTTTTCATTAAGTTGACTAGGATTTCAAAATTCTAGTTTACTCAAACATATTGCCTTTGAAGTTAAAACGAACACCATGATTGTTGGAGCAACATCTCCAAATAGTTAGATCACATTGGAATAACAGATTAAAAAGAACAAGTGTTTTTTGTGTTTGGCACACTTGTGCAAAAGGTTGGTCGAGTGGTCCTACTTCTAACACACACTATCCTCTCCCTTGGCTTTCGTGGTCCTAGGTGCAAGAGAAAAGTGTTAGTAACACTCAAAATTTTTATCTTTTTAAGAGAGGCCTGCCAAGAGACACATCACTCTTGGGAATGACCTCGCGCGGTAAATCCTTTGAGCCGCTATAAAAATTAGGTGAGAGCGAAAGTTGTAGCCTTGGGTATAGCTGTTCCTATAGTGTAACTGGCCGAAAGGACAAATGGGACCCACCACCAGTTACAAGGCTCTTAAGTGAGTCACTGCAGAATGAACTTATGTCCAAAAACATCGAACATGACTAAACACCTTTAAGTAGTAGCCCACCCGTTCTAGTGATTGAGGATATTTGCGATATAATTTAGTGCAAGAGCATAGATGGTTTTGCTCCCAAGATACTCACCATACATATTTCCTTGAGTAGAAACATAGCTTTTTGAAAAGTCACTTGTGACTTGATAAAAGTGGTGACTCCCCCATCATAAGGATCATCTATTTGTTATGCTCATGCAAGACTTAATATATCACATCCTTACCTGCCACGGCGGGATTCATAAGGTATGTAGTACCAAAGTCGAAGAAATATCAAGATGTGGGCTAAATTTATCACAACTAGCCATTTGACCTTAGGGATAAAAAGTGTTTGAATTGTGTTCGTTTTAAAGACCAAATGCAAATTGAGCCGACTTCAGGCTTTGGAAATACACCTTAAAAATACATCTAAAGGAAGGGTCATATACAAGTCCAAGGATTGGGTTGATCTAGACCCATACTCATTTGTGCCTTTGGGGCAACATTCTTGTGTTTGTGTGCTTGCTTTGTTTTCTTGTCAAAGAAAATCAGAAAATCACTTCCAAAAACAAAGTATTAATCCAACCAAACACATCAAAAACAAAGTGCAAACAACAAGAGTATCAAAACTTTATGACCATTCTTCACATCTTGCGAAAGAAGAAGCATCATCAGAATATCAACTTGAAAAGAAGACCATTAAGCTCAAAGGCTTTGATCAAAAGGAGGAAATTCTTCTATATAAATAGACAAATCTTTGTCTCCCATAGAGTTTTTCTGCGTCACATGCGCCTCTACCTTCAAAGCAAAAATAAATGAATTTGATTCGGAATCATTGAACCGCAGAGCTTTTATGCAATATAGAGCTCTGAGTTATCACAAAAACCAAGGAGATAAGATTAATCCCAACTTTTTCCCAAACGTCTGTATCACATACAACACAGCTCGAGAAATACCACCAACACCCGAAAGAGAAGAGGTAGAGTTTGTCCCATTTGTGACACAAAGTTTTTATTGAAGTTGAAAACATTTCATCCATTATCTCACTCATACATCATCATTTCATCATCAATTCGTTCCAACTCTCAAAACATTAAGAGGTTCTTGTCCCCAAGTTCTCTTTTTAGATATTGCTTGAATCAATCACATCACATCACTTTTTGTTTCTACATCTAGGATAAGCTCATCCTAAGAGACACATCTATGCAGGTTAAAACTAGTTCATGAGTGAATCCTCTTATTACTAGGTAGTTAAATCTATAACACATCTCAGATTTCTCTACACCTTATCACATCAAATCCTATCAAAACAAACATGCAATTAAAAAGAAGGAAATTCGGTTACATCTACCTTAAAAGTGCTAGAGATCCACATCCAACACAATTCACCAACCATCAATCTCTCATTTCATCAAAAACTCATCATCATTTTCACACAACTTCAATAAAAGCTTGTAAACAAAATGGCCCAAACCCGATCACAATCAAGGCAACGAGAAATAGAAATGGAAGAAGAAGAAGAGGAAAATCTCAATGAGTTTCAAGAAGCACTTGGAGGAAATGTGAATGACAAAAACCCAAGTACTCCTACTCCTGCAACAATAGAAAGGGCTCAGCATAACCCTCTCTTTAACAGACTGTTTGACGAAATACTCAGGAGCAATGCGGATGCTCACTTTTTAAAGCTCGCTCAAGAAGGAGCAAAACTCCCCTCTGACTTTGATCTTGCCCAATTAAGAAAAGCATCAGAAAGACAAAGTCGCCATGAAGAGGAAAGAGGTAGAGATCCCATCAGATATAACATTCCTCGAGGTAAACCACCACCTCCTCCTCCAACTGAAATGGAGATGTTGCAGCAACAAGTCAAGAATCTCGCCCAACAACTTCATAGTGGTGTCAAGACCAACCAATTCTCACTCAATGACATTTGTCCTTATCCTTTTGATAGGAATCTTTATATGCCACCCTTTCCATGAGGATTCAAAACACCCAAATTCAAAAAATATAGAGGAAAGGGGGATCCCCGCGATCATGTCAGAGAATTTCATTCCGCTTGTCTCGAAGTAGCATATGAAGACACATACCTAATGTGCCTTTTTCCCCAAAGCTTGGGAGGAACAACCACATCATGGTTTTCTCGACTATCAGGTGGCATTAGAACATTTGAGGAACTTATCTAGAAATTCCTCGCTCATTACTCTCATAACATTGAATGCGACATCACCATGGCTGATCTGTGCAACACCAAACAAAAACCAGGTGAACTATTCTCAGTATTCCTGCAACGATGGCGCCAAATGTCTAGCAGACATTCTCTTCAGTTACCTGAATGAGAGCTAGTGGAAATATTCATTTCCAACTTAAACGAGGAAATGGAATTTCACCTGGATGTCAAAGACACGGACTCTTTTAATGATATGATCACTAAGGGTCTAAAATGTGAACGGGCCCTCATCCAGAAAGGACTCATCAAAATCTATAATGAACCAAAGGATGGTCCTCGCCCACGCTTCAATAGTGATAAACCAAGCTTCTGGAACAAAAACAAGAATATCGTCAACGATGGGGTTGTGGATGCCAGGACTATACAAACTGCACAACCTGTGGTTCGGTTGCAGGACAGAATCCTCCACCTCAGAATAACACAAATGTTCCTTCCAATCAAGGTCACATCACATCTCATGATGAACCAAGACCTTGCCAACAAAAACAAAAATGCACATACACTCCTTTAGGGGAACCCATTGAAACAGTATTGCGACAACTCATTTCTCAAAATTTGGTCACCCTACCAAAAACATCAAACTATGAACCTCAGGTCAAACCTGCATGGTGGAGAGATACTGAACACTGTGATTTCCACCAAGGAAGAGGACACAAGACAAGTAATTGTCACCGATTGAAAGATCTCATTCAGAATCTTATTGATCGAGGAGAAATTGAAATAGAAGGACATGACCCAAAAACAACAAATAATGATCATCTGATGTTCAAAAATCCACTTCCATCACAAGATCAAAGGGGTCCTTCCACTTCCAGGCGAGGCGCTGATACCACTGATTATACGCAGGCTGCGTATAATTACACTGTAAATCATCTGTATGATGCCAGTGAACAAGTTGCAACTATAACCTTCAAAAATCCCAACTCAAATTGCAATGTTGTTACACGTCGCGGTAAAGTTACCATAAAGGCAGCTCCACAAGGCACCACCTCCATCCCAAAGCAATACAATCTTGTGGAACAATTAGACAAAATGCCTGCGCTTATATCCATTTTAGAGCTATTGTGCCTATCACCATCTCATAAAACTATCTTGGATCAAGCACTCCAAGAGGCGTCAGTCCCTGCAAACCTGAATACAAACCAATTTCAAGCCATGGTTGGAAGTCTAAAGTCATCACCTTGTCTCACTTTTTCCGAAAGTGACAACTCTTCCTTCCAACACCCTCATAACGCTTCGCTACACATTGAAGGCTTTATCAACCAGCACGGGATCAAGCGAGTCTTGATCGATAATGGAGCAGGCTTAAATATTTGTACAGTACAATTGGTCACAGCATTGGGATATGCAATAGAATCAGTGGATCCCTGTAAGAAGATCACAACAAAGCCTATGACGATGCAGAGCATTCATCCAAAGGAGTTGTGGTACTACCAATCTGAGTGGGCCCTATAGTAAAGCACATCATCTGTCAGGTTCTGGACCTTCCTCTACCATACAATCTATTGTTAGGAAGACCTTGGATACATGCCATGCAAGCCGTTCCATCTACCTACCATCAATGTATCAAGTTCCCACATAACGGTGCAGAGATCACAATCCTGGGCAATGCAAATTCCTTTGCAAACTGTCACAATATCAGCCATCAACCAGAGATTACCATTCCTAATAATAGAGAAGCCATTTCCTCCACATCATATATAAGTCTCGCCTCTCTTGCCAGTTCAAAAACCACTATACCCAAGCAAGAAAAGCTTAAAATGAAGATAGCAGAGGAAGGTCCTGGGGAATACAACTTGAGTCAACTCTTTTGTGTGGGACAAATGCCCACTTCTCCTAGAACACATGGTAAACCACAACAGGTACTCCAGCAACCACTAATCACGCCTGCATGTGCTTTGACACCTTTCATCCTTGGAAAGAGTCAAGAAGAAGAAACCCAAGATGAGGACTTAGCAGAATGGATCTATAAAGATCCCATCACCACTGATATACCGAAAGTTAAACTTCCTATAGATCAGTATGGCAAAGGTCTCCTCATTATGCAAAGAATGGGGTCTGATGGTCAGAGTGCTTTAGGATATTGCAAACAAGGATGACATGAACCTCTGATGCCGGAATTAAAGCCCAAAGGTAATACAGGCCTAGGCTTTGAAAAAGAGAACTTTCCTAAACTCAAATTCAAAGGAAAACCCAACAAACCATTTTGTCAGCCTACTGCAAAAAGGACACCTTTCATTATTAAAGCAGCATCAAGTACCATCCCAACTGCCCCACCGAGGCTCAAAACCCCAACACCACCATCTACAATACCAATCATCCCACCAAGCGAACTAGTAATCCCATCAATAGTACCATTAGCAGCAACAACTATATCGAAACCCGAAGTAGCATCTATGGCACCAGCAGATCCAGCAGAAGCCACTGAGTCAACACTACTGATACTCCCCATACCAAATTCTTTAATCCCCATCGACCTTCCTACAGTACCGATCACTACAAAGGTACATCAACCAATCACACCTGCAGTATTTAACTCAAAAGACATCCCAGTATGGTATAGTAATCGAATGTTGGAAAGTGACTCAGAGACCGACTCACATGAGTGGGAATTTGGTTCTGTACAGCTTCACACTTCAGATGAGGAAGAGGCATCACTACCTCCACCACGCAAAGACATCCCTATTTATGGAGAAGCGCAGATAAAGACCACTTGGGTTCCTGAACTGGAAACATCTTCCACAGACCCTACGTCTCATCCTACGCCTAATTCTGATAGGGAGAGTACCATCAACGACCTTCACCATAACGTCTTAACCCTCACTGATACATCTAATGCACTTAACCTAATCAATGAAGTAATGCCCATTATCCACCCTAAACTCATCGAATGGAACCAACCCAATCCCCCATGTCTTGACTTCTTCCAAAATGATGAGGCCATCATTGACTTTTTGGAATTAAGGGATAACCTATCAAGCGGGGATCACAAAGCTGGATTCGCCATTGAACTTAATAGCGCAGCATAATTCGGGGCGGATGCCAAACCTTTCAGCTGCAAAAATATAACAATAAAACATGGATCTTCTAGTGAAAACCACACCGTGGCACTATTTGATTCAACAAAAGTAAAAAGAAAGAGCATATCCAATGGTGAAAACCTCTCTGAGGCACCTGAGGATGAAGGGTTTGACATTCTCCCTGCTAGTGCACAACAGAAATGATCAACAATTCTCATCGAGGAAACCAAAGAATACAATGTGGGGACTCTTGAACATCCTCACCTCATACATCTAGCATCTCTTCTCACTCCAGAGGAACAACCTAAATTTATAGAGTTTTTTCAAAAGCGTTAGAACAACTTTGCATGGTCATATGCAGACATGCCTGGGCTTGATCCTAATTTAGTCATGCATCACCTCATAGTAGCAGAAGGAGCCAAACCTGTCAAGTAGAAGCTTCGCAAGATGCATCCTCAGATTGTAGTGCTAGTCAAAATAGAACTCAAGAAACTCCTAGATGTTGGTTTCATTGGACCAATTGATTATGCAGATTGGATCTCCAACATCGTGCCTGTCAGCAAACCAAAAGGGGGCATCCGCATTTGTACTTACTTCAGAGATCTGAATAAGGCATGTCCTAAGGATGACTTCCCCCTACCAAATATCGACATCATAGTGGATCTGACAGCAAGACATGTCATGCTTTCACTCATGGATGGTTTTTCAGGATACAATCAGATAAAGATCGCACCAGAGGACCAACATAAGACAGCCTTCACCTGTCCATGGGGCACATACTACTGGAATGTAATGCCTTTTGGTCTAAAGAATTCAAGAGCAACCTATCAAAGAGCCATGACCACCATCTTCCATGACATGATGCATACTATGATGGAAGATTATGTTGATGACTTACTAGCAAAATCACTCACCAAAGAAGGGCATCTCCACATCTTAGATAAAATCTTTGATAGACTAGAACAATACCATGTTCGACTCAACCCAAAGAAATGTGTCTTTGGAATAACCTCTGGGAAGCTTCTAGGATACATTGTCTCAAGCAAAGGTATTGAGGTTGACCCAACAAAGGTAAAAGCAATCATGGACATGCCACCACCAAAGAATATCAGTCAGCTAAGGACATTACAAGGGTGACTTCAATCCATTTGAAGATTCATTGCACAATTGGCTGATAAGTGTCACCCATTCACACACCTGCTACACAAAAACATCCGCTTTCAGTGGGATGCTCGATGCCAGCAAGCATTTTAGATGCTTAAAGACTATCTCATGAATCCACCATTGCTGATGCCACCAGATCCTAGTAGACCATTGTTACTCTATATCTCAGCAACAAGTACAGCATTGGGTGTACTACTAGCACAACATAATATAGAAGGAAAAGAGTGTGATATTTACTACATCTCTCGCACACTGGTGGGCTATGAACTCAATTACACACCTATTGAGCGAGCTTGCCTAGCAGTAATCTTAGCAGCCACTAAACTGAGGCACTATATGTTAACACACAAAGTACAACTCATTGCAAAGATTGATCCACTCAAGTATTTACTCAGCAAAGCAGCATTGACAGGTCGCTTGGCCAAATGGGTGATGATTCTAAGTGAATTTGACATCGAGTATGTAGATCGTAAAAGCTATCAAAGGTCAAGTTATTACAGATCAGTTGGCCGATGCGCCTCTCATAGGCAATCATCCTCTCATTTCCAATTTTCTAGATGAAGAGATATTCATGATCACAACAACACAACCATGGAAATTATACTTTGATGGTTCGTACACTAGGCATGGCTCGGGGGCAGGCATTTTGTTTATCACACCTCAAGGTGATAGCATCCCGAAGTCTTATAGACTCACATTTCCATGCACTAACAACATAGCAGAGTATGAGGCCTTGATCACAGGACTCAGGCTAACCGTACAATGGAAATTACAAGAACTACAAGTATATGGCGACTCCCAACTGGTCATTCGACAAGCAACAGATGAATATCAAACCAAGGATGATAAACTCATGCCATATAAGCAAAAGGTGGACAATCTAAAGACATCATTTACTACTATCACTTTTGAGAAGATACCAAGAGATCATAATCGAGTTGCTGACACTATGGCTACCATCGCATCTCTCCTAGATCTTCCACAGAATTCAACACGATACGAGTTCTTGGTAGAACAGCTTTGGATTCCCGCTTATGATATCTCTGAATCCGAAATGATATGTCGCCTTGTCGGTTCTGAATCCCCATGGTACGGTGAATTCTACACCTATGTCCATGATCACACCCTTCCTCCCAACCAATCGAATAACCAACGTAAAACCTTCATTCGCCAAACTGCTCGATATACCATTATTGTTGAAACCCTATACTGACGCGGTCTTGATGGTACTCTCCTTCGATGTCTGGAACAAGGTGAGATTACAAAAGCTTTGGAAGAAGTCCATGAAGGAATTTGTGGGACTCACTCAAGTGGTTTGTCACTAGCCAAGAAACTCCTGCGCAATGGATACTATTGGCCATCTATGGAAAATGATTCCTACTAATTTGTCAGAAAATACAAGAAATGTCAAGTTCATGGCGACCTGATACATGCACCAGCCTAGGAACTACAACCAATCACAACACCATGGCCTTTTTGTCAATGGGGCCTTGACCTTGTGGGTAAGATTCAGCCATCTTCATCTAACGGCCATAAATTCATTATTACCGCCCCCAAATATTTCACAAAGTGGATCGAAGCTATTCCACTTACCCAAGTCACCGGCAAGCAGATCGCCTCATTCATCCTCAACTACATCATTTGTCGGTATGGTGTACCCATGTCCATCATCACAGATAATGGTCTTCCTTTCAAAAATCAGGATGTCCGTGAACTTTGTGAGAAATTTCATATCCAACACCGCTTTTCCACTCCCTATTACCCACAAGGCAATGGTCAGGCCGAAGCATCCAATAAAAACATATTGAGGATCCTAAAGAAGACAGTCAATGATGTCAGCCGTGATTGGCATGTTCAACTGAATCCAGCACTATGGGCATATCGAACTAGCATTCGGACCCCTACAGGCGCAACTCCTTATTCATTGGTCTATGGTGCCGAAGCTATCTTACCTATTGAGGTGGAGATACCATCACTATGGGTTTCCTTGCATAATCTAATAGATGATGAAGCCTACATAGTATCTCGTCTTCAGGACTTAGAGTTACTAGATGAAAAGCGACAAGCTACATACAACCATCTCAAAGCCTATCAGCAGTGCATGAGCAGAAGCAACAATCACCGAGTTAGACCTCGTACATTCGAGGTAGGTGATCTTGTTCTACGAGAGAATCCTCACAATCAACCAAACAAAGAACATCAGGGTAAGTTTGAATCAAACTGGCTGGGCCCATATGTTGTCATTGTTGTATTCAGGTCCGGGGCGTATCAGTTGGCTACATCAGAAGGAGAACCGCTTGCAGATCCAATCAACAGCATGCACCTCAAAAGGTTTTATACCTAAATTGAACAGAGCATCAGGCTCCCCTGCATACCAGAAAAATGCCAAAAACATTCAGAAAAATGTCCTGAAGAAATACAAAAACATTCAAAAAAGTAAAGAAAAATCATGCATCCAAACGGTGAACAACCACTCCGATGGCACCTTGGGTAAGTGCGATGGTGAAAACCTGGCAAACAGGAACCACTCGTAAAGACAATGGCTCTAGTATCTTTCAGGCCCGTTGTGATCACTTCATACATACATCTATCCATCCATCAACCATGGCTTGTTATAAATCTACAAATCCAAGAAAGTACTGCATGCATCCTACATCCCGCTTTTTATCGTCATGTCTAAAAACTGGGGGCAATGCCTTTAACCTATTGATGGAAGTGGATTCTACATTTTCTTGTGATTCATTAAAGTTCTTCATTTAAAACTATCTCACAAAATCCAAAAACATCCAAAACACTTCAAAATCCAAAAACATTCAAAACAATTCAAAAGACAAAAACATTCAAAATATATTACAAAGTCCAAAAACAACGAAAAAACCATCGAAAATCAAAACATGGCAACACCTTGTACATACTCATCCACGCAGATACCAAACAAACATTGTGATATACTCCAGAAAATGACCACTTATCAATCAAACCACACAATCAACATCAACAAATCGCAAACTGTCTTCAACAAGGATGCATCCTTCCTTACCACACCAAAGACAAAAGTGACTTTTTCTTTGACAAGAAAATTATGTTAAGCTATCAAATACTTGGTTGATTTGTGAGTACATTCATTTGTTTATCTATATCGGGATCTTTCAGCATTGTTTGTATATCTTCTGCAATTTATTCCGATGTAGTTCTGGGGCATGTACTAATGGTGTCTACGTGGGAAGTTCACCAAGCTACGTGATCTTATACAAAAGGCAGTCATAGATCATTACGGCTTGCTGACTACAGCGTATACCTCGACCATATGAGCATGAACCATTACCAAGGATCCTTATTCTTTATTCTTTATGTATAGACTGTTTGTTTGCAGGTACATTGCTCTTCCTTTGGTTCCTCCTACCTCATCCAAACTGGATAAGGGTTTTATCTCTTATTACGGTATGCACTTGTCTCAGGATATGATCAGCCTAAGATCAAGGAGGACGATCCAAGTCATGCATGAACGGAGACAATCCTTGTCTGTTCCGCAAGCAATACTTTGGTCGACTTGACCCTTATATCAAGTCGTTTGTATTAACTTGCTATATAAAATCCATGTAAGGAATACTCAGGTCATCTTGAATCATTATGTCAAGATGCTTGTATTCTCTTCCAACATTTTAAAGCTCAATGATGAAAATAGAGCACTATGGATCGTCATTTCAGCTCATCTGTTTATATCTTGCATTTCGTTGCATATCACCCATCCATTCATTCATTCATATGTAGGCTTTACACGCAGAATATGACCATAAAAGCTGGTCTTGGATACAATCACAGCCGAGTACTCTGATACATCATCAATGCATCATGCAAAGTCTCAAAAACCTTGCGTTCCTCATGGTCATATCATCATCACATTTAGGTGCATCTTGCATTAAGTCCATTCATGTCATTTTTAAATATTGCATATAGTTCATTTTTGACATTAGTTTTCATTAATCATTGGCATCATTGCATAAATCATAAATAATTAGATTCATTTGTGGGATCGCATTGTCTTTGATTTTTTTAAATCATTTACTAGGCATTCATTTAGTGTCAATTATCCATCATCATTTCATCATTCTTTATCATTTATCCTTACATCTATTCATTAGTTAAAAGGTGCATTCATTCATCCATTATTAAGTGTCTTATTATACTCATTTTTGGATTCATTTTACATTGCATTCATTATCCCTTTTTAAATGTAGCGTCGTAAATTGTATGCACTTGCTAGGGTGGTACAATTTCACACCTAGTTTAGCACCCGCCTTGGCGCATTTTGCATTTTGCATTGCATTTCCCCTTTAGCAATCAATTAATCAAATTAATTAGGTCTAAGGTTCTATTTTATCATCTCTCACATCATAAAGTTGGGCCCTTTCATTAAAGTGTGCCCTTTTCATTTTATTCCTCCTATACATCATTTAATCAAAAACCCTAATTAGGCCCTATTTCGAACTTGGGGGCTTGGTTTCGGGGGTCAAAACATCTCGAAATCACCTGTAACTTCGGGATTCTCTCTAAAATCATCATATCTGACGGCCCTAAAAATTTGGTGAAAAGTTGTCGGGACCATGGCGCCCGGAGTGCAACATGTTCCCGGACATTTTTCCTGAAATTTTAGGAGCGCGATCCAATCATAAAATAAAGCTTAACCCCAAGAAATTGGCGGGATATTCAATCTCTAGGTCGGCCAAAAGTCGAAATTAAGACCTAGGGTTTCATATATAAGAGCTCTCTTTCTTCATTTGAAAGGATCAGAATTTTGGCTTTCAAGGGACCTTCTATGCAGCGAAAGAGCAGATCTTTGAAGACTTCAACAACATTCAACATCCTTCTATCAAGCATTTATCAATTTCATTCATCCATTTAGGGCTTGGAAGACATTGAAGAACAATAGGAGATTACCGACTGAAGATTGGCTTGTACTCCTCCCTTGAGGGTTGGGTATGATTTCATGTTGTTTTCATGTCTTTGCATAAGCTTCAATATATCCTTTATTCATGCTTTAGATCACTTTGCATCTTGATTTAGAGCATTTACATTATCATTTACAAGCAATTAGGGTTTACTTTCTAGGTTGCTCTAGTTTTCTTTCTTGCATTTTAGGACCTTGCACACACACTAGGTCTGCACACACAATACATTTTACAATACAACTTGGCTATTCATGGAGGTGGAAATCACCGAAGCGGGGGTTTGACTAAGGCAAAACCCTATATAGCCGCCCAAACACCTTTTCAGATATAAGTGCAGGTTTCGGGACTCGGACGATGCCGTAAGTTACAGATCCGAAAGAAGCAGACGGAGACCAAACAACACACCAAATCTCAAAGAAAAAGACCAGGACAAGGGCGTGGGGCACCCTGGTCCTGCCAGGACAGGGGCGCTGGGCGCCCTGGTCCTCCTGATAGACAGCATTTTCAGCATTTTTGACAGCTTTTCCAGAGTGCAAAACAGCAGTTTCTGGAGCAGTTTCAGGGGCAGAATCAGGACAGTGGCGCTCGCGCCCCCATCCCGAACATTTTAAGCCAGATTTTAACTCCGGGTACACATTTGCATTCTTGTCTTGTCCTTGTGTTTACAGCTTTCCATCATTTAAGTTCAATTCTGTAATCTTGTTATTAGTTCATACTTGCACTTTGGGGTTAGGGATTGAACTTGCATCATTTCATCTTTCAATTACAACAAAGGAATAGAAATCCTAATAGGTAGCCCGTGGCTCTCTCTTCCACAAGAAGAAGTAGCCAATTGTGTGATACCTCTAGGCTCTTTCGTATTCCACAAGCGTGTGGTTGAAAGTGAGATTAGGGCATGTTTGCTTAGTGTCACTTTTTCTCCCACACATTTTGGTGAACCCGACGTGAATCTATCATGCTTCCTCTTGCATTGCATTTGTTAGATCTAGATCTAGATTTAGTGTGTCTTCATTTCATGTTCATTAAAAAAAAAAAGAAAAAAAAAAAAAAGTGTGTTTCTTTGCATTGTGTGTTTAAATTTTATGCAATTTCAAAATGTCAGATTTTTATTTGCAAGATGTTCATATTTGTGATGATTATGAGTTAGATGAAGCTTTAGATGAATTTTTGAAACCTAAATATACCAAACCTTCATTTTACCAAAAACTCATAAACATTGTTACTATGCCATTTCATTGTGATGAGAAAGATAAGTCGAATGATTCCTCTCAAGGGTACATTCCTATCAACTCTTCCACTAAATCTAGTAACATGGTTGTTTTCAATGATCCCCTCTATGAAGAGATATCTCCTTTTGAATCAAAAGATAAACCTTTTAATAGATATGATCATGCTTTGTTGGATGATGCCCTTGATGCCTTTGTGTCTCCTAAAAAACACTCCCTTCATGAGGATCCTTTTGTGCAAGAAGATGACATTATCCCTACATTTCCTAGTGATGGCCTTTCCTTTTCCAACAAAATTCCCACTAGATATGATGAATTAATGATAAATGCTTACCCTTCTCCTAAAGTTGGTCTTACCCATAAGCATCCCTTAGAGAAAGAAGATGAAATAATAAGCAATTTCCTTAATTCTCTCTCCCCTAAAGATCATATTGAACATATCTTGAGAAAAGATGATGAGTTTAACACATCTATTGATGCTCTCCCTCCTAAGGATGAGGAATTAATAAACAATGTTAGCTCCTCTCCCGAAATTGACAATACTTCAAACATTCCTTTCAACAACCTCACTATTTGGGATGAACCATTAGAAGAAGGTGTAGATTATTCTCTCTCCCTTGATAATTTCTCACCTTCCTTGAATCTCAATTATTCTCCCTCTAAAAATAAAGCATCTCCCTCTCCTCAACTTGGTTCTACTCATAAGGAAACCCTAGTTCAAAACAAGATGGTTAACATCTCTTTCAAAGATCTCCATCTCAAAAGTGAGACTTTGGAGAGTAATGTTGATTCTTCTCCTAGAGAGTTTATTCCCCATGTAGATCCTTTGATGATAGAGGATGACATGACCTTTCCTAGTATTACTCTTCCTACTAGAACATCAATGCCTATCCCTTGTCTCTCTCCTAAAATTGATTTGATCCGTGATAAGATTTTAGTGCAAGAGAAGACTATCAATAATTCTTCCAACACTTTTGTTCATTCCTCTAAACCATCCTCAATCAATTTGATACATGTGAATGAGACACCTAACAAACCTCTCTTCACTATCCAAGGTGCTTGTCCTTCTCAAAATTCTCAACCTTTAAATAAGCCTATCTTAGTGTTTCAAGGTGGTTATGCTAATGATTCTTTTTGCACGCCTAAGAAACCTATTATTATTGTGCAAGGAGGTTATTCTACGAAGAGCCCTTATGAGTATGCTAAGCAACTGACTAGAGAGAGTTATCATGTGGTTGCCCATACCTATAACACAAGAAACAATACACAACCTAATCCTCCTCCAGTTATCCCCACTTCGCTTCCTCCTTCCCAACCTATTCTTCCTCAAGCTCCTCGTATTTCACAAATGCTTAGTAAGGACTATGACCTCATAGAACAACTTAAAACTACCCCTACTAAGATATCCCTTTGGGATTTGATCCAAACTTCTTCTGCTCATCATGGAATGTTACAAGATGCCTTGAAAGATTTGAATGTTCCTCCACCTAATACATCTAGTAATATAGTGTCTTTGGTTAACTCTGTGATGAATCCTAAAGCTCAAATCGTGTTTACCCAAGATGAGTTGCCTACTAGTGAAATTCAACAACAATATGATCCCTTGATGATTGTGGTTATCATAAATGACACTGCTATAAGACGAACACTGGTAGATAATGGCTCTGGCCTTAATGTGTGTAGCATTAATCTATTGCATAAGATGAATGTGGATACATCCCTTATTGAGCCTGACTCTCGTCCCATTCGAGGCTTTGATAATGTGGCTAAGTCTTCATTAGGTATTATCACCTTACCCATCACAGTGGGACCTGTTACTTTGCCTACTCCTATCCATGTTATGTTGGGAAATTTAACATACAACTTGTTATTAGGGAGACCTTGGATTCACAGTATGCAAGCTGTCCCCTCTACATTGCATAGACAAGTTAAATTTATTTATAACAATAAGACATACACCTTGATAGGTGATACTAATCTTCAGGCTTGTTTGCAAACATCTACTTCCAAAGGGAGTTCTTCTAAATCTTCCTCTTCTAATGACGACTCTTTAAACAAAATACCTATGGATGAATCATCACCCTCTGATAATCAAAATTCTTTGGATGAGTCTAAAGCTCCTGAAGAAGATCCTTCTCGACTTGAATCTACACATGAAAAGGCTTTTGATCCTGAGAAGGTTCTCGCAGAAGACGATTGGGGATCTCTTGATTTCACTCCCACCTTTGTAGGTGAGTATAGGGTTCCTCCTAGAGATCTTAAAGGTAAGAAGAAGGAAGAAACTAGAGATCAATCAGTCTTACCTGAACCTATGAGTAATAATTTTGTGGCCGCTTCTCAAACTTCTTCTCCTCACACTTCTAATTCTAAAGAGTTTGATTCTTTGTCTTATGAGAAACCGCCTTCTCTTTCTGAAATGGCTGATCGTTATGGTCGTGGTTTTCGCATTTTTGCTAAGCATGGGTATCATGGAAATGGTTGTGGTGCTCATGAACAAGGGATAAAAGTTCCTCTAGAGACTAATTTTCACAATTATGCCTTTGGACTCGGCTATAATCCCTGCAAACGTACCAAAGCATCTAAAAGACCATCTCTTAATGTGAATGCTATATTTAGTAGTGATAAATCATCTTCTACTTCTATCAACTCTCATTCCCCTCATAAGGAAATCTTGGCAATGAACAAATCTCTTTGTGACTCCCCTCAAATTTCTAAATCTACTTATGAATCTTTATCTCCTATTCATCATAAAGTCCTTTCCTCTAGGGATAAGGCTCTAATAAATTACACTCATCCCTCTTCTAAGATTTCTTGTGACTTTTCTTCTTCAATTTTTATCACTTTATACATGTTTTTGATCTCACTTATAGTTGAGCATTTAGCATGTCATATTCAAATACCTCATTCAATCTATCATGTCTTTAAATAACATTAATGGCTATTATGTTGCTCATCATTATGTGACATTGGTAGCTCATTTACTGGGGGCTCATTGTCATTCATGATGGTACAATTTCAAGTGCAATCATATTTTTGAAGCAACATAATAGCCTAATTTTCTTGTTCCTATGGGGACAAGAGTGATTTCATACATCTCTTCTTTTGCTTATGTCTAAATCTCTCCCTGGAAGATTGCGTAAGTTCTTCTCATTGACCTTATCCTTGGGAGGCAATGATCTTTCCTTATTTTTATCTAAGGATCCACTTTTTCCTATTTCGTGGATGGTGTGAACTTTATTACTTGATGTTATTCCTTGTATGCATTTGTTCAAGGATTCTCTCTTACAAGAGGTGTAAGTCCTTGACTACAACCTCTTTTGCACTTGGTAAAATACATCCATAATGAATTCACTCTCCTAATTGGGTTAAAAGGAGCGTCATCCTTCATTAAGAATCACTTTCACCTCACAAAAGAAGGAAGTATTGCATTCTTATTCTCTTCTTTGTCTTATTCTAAAAGATGTTATATTTGTCTAAGACAATTCCTCTCGGGGATAGGTGTCTTTTGTACAAAGATCTCTTCTCCTCTAAGGATCTCCTTTACACATACTACAAGATATCCCTTTTTCAACTATCTTATCCTTGCTTAAAGAGTGCAAAACTCTCTTGCTTGGATCTATGACATTGTTTCATTTTTGGGGTATCTTCTTTTGTGATGAAGGTAGGTATCCTTGTTCTACTTTGCTTATGACATAAACATTACACTTTTTGAGCAATGGGTCATTCTCAGAACCAGAGCACAGACTCTTAGAGCGAGATGTCTCCATTTTCCTTTTATGCAAGGTGATTATTCTCGGAACCAGAGCACAGACTCTTAGAGCGAGATGTCACGCTTTTGTACTATACATATACAGGTTGTAGTATACTCGGGCATAGACTCCTATGAGGTGCTTCCAACCTCACTTACACACACATGCACAAGGTTGAGTGGAACTAGCGGCATAAGGCTAGACTTTCTCACTCTCCTCCCTTACATGGATCACCTAGACAGACTCTAGGGGCTAGTTTTCCATGTCCTTTTCCCATGGATCACCTAGACAAGATCTAGGGGTGAGAAGTCCATGTTTTCTCTCTCACTATTCTTCTCATGGATCACCAATGTGTGTATTCATGCTTTTCTCCTTTCTTTTCTTCTCTTTGCATTTTGTTTCCATTTACATCCTTCATCTTGTGTTAGAGAACTCTCAAATCCTCACACTCTTTGTTGCGTTGGAATTGAGATTTAGTCCTCTTTCTTACCAAATGATTCTCCATTAGTTTTTGATCTCATATCAAATCTTCTTGTGAGCACTTCGAAGTGGTAAACATGATACCCTGTTTCAACTCACTAAAATTAGCAAGCCGAAATAGGGGGGGGCATATAGCTACCCTCGAATTTTCATCACCTTCCTTAGTAAGCATTAGGTGATTTTGTGATCTAACGTGTGTTTTGTAGGGTGCAGTTCCTAACTGTGTATTGCAAATGCCGCTGGGGGCTTCGTTCGACAGACTTATGGATATATCCTTTTTCAAATAATGTTTACTTTTCTGTACTTTAGCTTGCATATGCACGAAGTGTTCATATGACCGCTAAAGTGGGGGCTAAATGTAGCGTCGTAAATTGTACGTACTTGCTAGGGTGGTACAATTTCACACCTAGTTTAGCACCCGCCTTGGCGCATTTTGCATTTTGCATTGCATTTCCCCTTTAGCAATCAATTAATCAAATTAATTAGGTCTAAGGTTCTATTTTATCATCTCTCACATCATAAAGTTGGGCCCTTTCATTAAAGTGTGCCCTTTTCATTTTATTCCTCCTATACATCATTTAATCAAAAACCCTAATTAGGCCCTATTTCGAACTTGGGGGCTTGGTTTCGGGGGTCAAAACATCTCGAAATCACCTGTAACTTCGGGATTCTCTCTAAAATCATCATATCTGACGGCCCTAAAAATTTGGTGAAAAGTTGTCGGGACCATGGCGCCCGGAGTGCAACATGTTCCCGGACATTTTTCCTGAAATTTTAGGAGCGCGATCCAATCATAAAATAAAGCTTAACCCCAAGAAATTGGCGGGATATTCAATCTCTAGGTCGGCCAAAAGTCGAAATTAAGACCTAGGGTTTCATATATAAGAGCTCTCTTTCTTCATTTGAAAGGATCAGAATTTTGGCTTTCAAGGGACCTTCTATGCAGCGAAAGAGCAGATCTTTGAAGACTTCAACAACATTCAACATCCTTCTATCAAGCATTTATCAATTTCATTCATCCATTTAGGGCTTGGAAGACATTGAAGAACAATAGGAGATTACCGACTGAAGATTGGCTTGTACTCCTCCCTTGAGGGTTGGGTATGATTTCATGTTGTTTTCATGTCTTTGCATAAGCTTCAATATATCCTTTATTCATGCTTTAGATCACTTTGCATCTTGATTTAGAGCATTTACATTATCATTTACAAGCAATTAGGGTTTACTTTCTAGGTTGCTCTAGTTTGCTTTCTTGCATTTTAGGACCTTGCACACACACTAGGTCTGCACACACAATACATTTTACAATACAACTTGGCTATTCATGGAGGTGGAAATCACCGAAGCGGGGGTTTGACTAAGGCAAAACCCTATATAGCCGCCCAAACACCTTTTCAGATATAAGTGCAGGTTTCGGGACTCGGACGATGCCGTAAGTTACAGATCCGAAAGAAGCAGACGGAGACCAAACAACACACCAAATCTCAAAGAAAAATACCAGGACAAGGGCGTGGGGCGCCCTGGTCCCTAGGATAGGGGCGCTGAGCGCCCTGGTCCTCCTGATAGACAACATTTTCAGCATTTTTGACAGCTTTTCCAGAGTGCAAAACAGCAGTTTCCGGAGTAGTTTCAGGGGCAGAATCAGGACAGTGGCGCTCGCGCCCCTGTCCCGAACATTTTCAGTCATATTTTAACTCCGGGTACGCATTTTCATTCTTGTCTTGTCCTTGTGTTTACAGCTTTCCATCATTTAAGTTCAATTCTGTAATCTTGTTATTAGTTCATACTTGCACTTTGGGGTTAGGGATTGAACTTGCATCATTTCATCTTTCAATTACAACAAAGGAATAGAAATCCTAATAGGTAGCCCATGGCTCTCTCTTCCACAAGAAGAAGTAGCCAATTGTGTGATACCTCTAGGCTCTTTCGTATTCCACAAGTGTGTGGTTGAAAGTGAGATTAGGGCATGTTTGCTTAGTGTCACTTTTTCTCCCACACAATTTTACATTGCATTCATTATCCCTTTTTAATTGCATTAAGGTGCAGTTATTAAAACCATGAGTTACATTATCCTCACATTATCATTTTTACTACAACACATTTAAGCATTTAGAATCATAAAACCATTTGTTTACATAAACACATTGGTTCATGTTATATATCCATTATACATATGCATTCATTTAGACATCATCATATAAACATTTGTACTTTACATTTTGTTTATCCATATTGCATTCATTTAACAAACATCTAGATGCATATTCATACATAAAATCATCATTCATTTATTACATTAATTGCATATCATTATCTCATCCTTATACCAAAAATAGGAAACACCAAAAATCTTGTTCATAACTTATCATAAGCATACATTATCATCATGACATTACATACATAAAGCATTATATCAAACACAACATGCACACATGTATAAACCTGCATTCATCTGTCAGTGTACAACATCATAAATCATCATAAAAACATGCATATAAGAAACATCTCATCAAATGCGTATAGGTACACATATCCATCTAAGCAATAACTCATCATCCTGCATAAACATCCATACATATCAACTGCATATCATCAAAATATGGGATCTCCTCATATATATCATCTCATATATCATAGTACAATGAAGTCTACAAAATCGGCTACCAAGAGCCATCCAGGATACAGTCCAAAAAATAACAAATGATACAATACATCTATGCAAAAATGCTCTCTCAAATGCCACTCTGGCCAGATGTTGTACCACCATCGCCACCTGCTCCCCCACTGATGCCCGCACCACCTGATCCATCTCTCCGTGGAGGCCTCATCAAACCCCCACTCACTCCTGCATCCCCTGATCTCTCCCTCCGCAAAGGACCCATCACACCCCCACTGCTCTGCACCCTCTGTGATCACTCTGATCTGGCCTGCCGCATCTGAGAATAGCTAAGAGTTCGCTGACTAGCTGGCACCACCTGCTCATATAAACCCCACCAGTAGTCTATCTTCGCCTGTGCTCGCCGCATCTCCCTCATCACCTCCCCCGTAGGCCCCTGTGCTCCTACTCCAATCCAGACTCTCTCCTGTGGCTCTGCCAATCTCTCCACTGCACTATCCCTCTCCTATAGCACCACTGCCAGCTCTGACTCTCGTGCAAATAACTACACATCCCTAGCCGCCACCTCCACCTCCAAATCCTCTACTCGGGTCTGTAAACATGCTATCATGTGATCTCGAAGATCTCCAGTGGCTCCCTCCCCAGTATCCATCGCAACCTCACCTGTACCACCCTCTCCAGTAGCTCTCTCCCCTCTGTCCATCGGGATCTCCCTCTCCATCCCCCTTCCACTGAGTTGAACTCCTCCTGATATCAATGGTCCCTATGCTATCCGTAGAGGCAGTCCACCTCTCCCTCTCCGCTGACTCCGCATCCCCATCCCACCACCTCCTCCACCTCCTCCTCCTCCACCTCCCTCTCCTCCACCTCCTCTGCCTCCTCTATCTGCCCTCCTCCGTCTCCGTCCCCTCTCATCCTCAAAATCTGGGATCGACTCTACTGGATCGGATATCCGTAAGATTGGGTGCGCCGCCCGGTACTGCGTGTACTCCTCTGAAACCCCTGCAGCCACGACCCTTGGTTGTATGTCCCACGGTCTCGCCTGTAGTGTCTAGAACTCTACCAGTGCCTGATCATACGATAGCACTGGCCCCCATGCGTACCTCTCCCGAATCACCCGTGCATACTCCCCTGATCCACTAGGTAGTCCCTGTTGTCGTCCAAACTGTCTCAGCACTCTCTCGGGCACCTGTCTCTCCACATGGTACGAGGTCCTCCCAATGAGGAATCGGGTCATAAAAACATAGGGTGGTGCCTCTGCATCATCATCCCATGGCTCACACTTCAGGTATGGTCACCATATAACTGCATCCAGATTGTCCAGTGCCCGCTACCACCACTCTAACTTCCCCAGGTGGGGCTGACTCATCATGCCGCTATACATGAACATATACAGCTGATCTATTGCATGGAACCTCAGCCTCACTGGTCGAGTCACTGGTAGGTGCTCCCAGGCCCAAATATGCAGCAGCATCATGCCCACTGCTAAGGAACCCCTCCCTTGGTAGACCACCTCATGAAGCTCCTGATACAGGTGCGCCAACACGCATGGCCCCCAAGAAAAATGGGTCCCCTCAGTAATCATCATCTCGATCACTTGCCCCCACCCCACAGCCAAACCGTTTGATCGCCCGTCAGGACAAAGAAGTCCTCCCACAATATCTGATAAGACTGCTGGTAGAGGCTCATATAACGCCACTATCTCCTCCCAAGCAATAGAGTTGTCATCGATAAAAATGTCCTCATCAAAAAACCTCTGAACTGCAAGGTTCCCCCAGGATCTGTCATATGTGACTAGCTCCCCTCGAATCGGAATCCATAGGATGTGCCACACATCCTCTAGGGTCACTATCATCTCCCCCTATGTCAGATGGAAGGTGCACGTCTCGCTGTGCCACCGCTCGGCTAACGCTGTGATCAATCCGTGATTCATCTGAATCACGGGCATGTGCATCACCTCATACAATCCAGTCGCGGCAATACAATCTCTCTCTGCCTCTGTCAATCGATCCCACAACCCTTATGTCGCAGGATGTCTCTTGCATAACTGCAACACGCTTAGCTCCTCCTACACATGGACATTCATCAATCATCATCAGTTGTTTTATTTTCAAACTTTCTTAAGTTTAAACCTAGACTATCAATAGATACTTTGATCAAGTATCTTCGAGTCTCAACAGGTAAGCAATCATGGCAACCTAGACTTCAACAGGCATTTATCCTAATGACTTAAGTCTCATCAGGCTGCTATGGTTCAAAACAACTCCCACTTCACATCGCCATCCATCCATCATTGGCATCCGGAGATTTATTCAAACAAACTGGGGCATCTGTCTATCCTAAACACAAAAGCGCTATTTTACCAACAAAAGCACTATAATATCAACAATAGCGCTCAATCAACTATCCAAAAGCGCTAAAACAACCTCTCAATAGTGCTCATTAAGAACAATAGTGCTTTTTAATCAATAGCGTTTTTTAATCAAAAGTGCCTAAACATGAATGCAATAGCGCTAAAACAAAACAAAAGCACTCAAACAATGGGGCAATAACGCCATTGCAGCACAGTAGCACTAGTTAATTGAGCAAAAGCGCCGAAACATAGTTTCAGCGCTATTGCTCTGACTCAACTTGGACTCAGCAAAAAACATATCAAAAATGCATAAAAATTAAAATTTCAAGTTTGCATACCACTGGTCCGTAGTCGTCTGGCCGCTGGAATTGACGGACTCACTCAAACCGGTGCTCAACAACTGGTATAGGCATCTTGACTGCTACTCACTCCTCTCACAAGTCACTTTCAGAGCTCTGGATTCATAATGGTCGCGGTCACAAATGATCCTGTTTTCACCCATTTTTCCCTATTTAAACCCTTTGCAGTCACCGTAATTTTCCCCCGCTCACCGTCATGGTCCCCGTAACCTTCCCAAGCCTCCCATTTCTCCACTTTACTCCCGATTTCTTCTCTTTTTCACCCACGTTACTAACTTCTTCTCTTCTACTACCCTGCCAATTTTCATTCTTTTTCGAGAGATCGCCCGATTTTTCAAAAAAAAATCGGCCCATCTCTCGAGGGGGCATACCACCCATTAAAATTACATTTTATGGGGCATATTCTTCACACCTATTTTTCTTTCTTTGAAACGATGCGATAAACCACACCGTCTCAAAGAGGGGCAAATGTAGTCACATAAATCTGTCCATTCTAATTAAATGAATATTTGCAATTTATTTAATTAAAAATCCACTAGCCATCAGTTAATTAAATTAATATTTAATTAATTCATCTTCAAACATTCTCCTATTAATTAAATAAATTATTCAATTTATTTTAATTAATTCACTATACCAAATTCACAATCAATTAAATGAATAAAATCAATTTATTTAATTAAAATCCCCCTTTTCCTCTTTTAAATAAATTAACATTTATTTAAATCATTTAAAAACCCCCCCACTTGCATTTTCCTACAAATGCAACTTGCACTCATTTAATGAAATAAACTAATTATATTTTAAATAAAAATCATATTTTCCCTCACCCACCAAATCCAATTGCAAAATCTAATCCCCTTCTAGATTCTTCTAACCCCTTCCTAATTAGCCTAATCCATCTCCTAATTATTGTCACATTCCTAAGCAAAATGGAGTCACTTCTCAAAGACTTCAAAAGTCTTTGAAAATCATTTAATGCTTTGTGTGTTCAACAAATTAACCCCCAAAGTCTTCAAAAACCACTAATGGCTCTTACATGACCATTTATGGCTCTTACATAACCATTTATGGTTATTTCAAACTTGTCCCCCCAAGCATTTATTGCTTTGACCATATTTATCCTTTTTGCATTTGCACAAGAGTTTATCCATTGGATAAAAGCTTTATTCTTTGAATAAAGAGTTTATTCATTCAACTAACCTCGACTTTAATTCCCAAAGTCATATCAAGCATTTAATGCTTATTCCCTCCCCTCTCAACCTATCTCACATTGACACTTGTCATCCTGGGATTGGGTTGAAAACCCTCACATGGATTTGAAATCATTCAATCCTGACCCTTGTTGAGATTGCTCAATCTCAACCATCCATTGCTCCATTTTTTCTATAAATAGAGCCCATTTCTTCATAATCCAGATCCTGAAAACTTATATGCATTTAACATATAGGCATTTTAGAGAGCATTTAGCATAGCGAACTAATATCTTTGTTATTTTAGTTAAAATCAATCATTTTAATAGCATCTAGTATTTTAGTTTTTCATTTCCCCTTTGAATCAAAATACTCAAATCTCAATCCTCCATAAGCATCCATAGTGCAAAAAGTTGCTAAGAGCTACACTATTTTGGAACTTGGAGAGAAGAGGAACAAAGGAGAAGGAGCTAATAGCATGTTAGGAGGTATTTGGAAATGCCTCATCATATTTGCTTCTTTAGTTAAATATGCTTTCAAGTTTTTAGTATCTCTTTTGATATGCCTGTTTAGATTAGTTTTTGATTGATTAACACTAACGGTTTCTTGTGTGTGTGTTATTTATCTCAGACTAACCTTGTCCACTTTGCAGAGCATCAGGAATCACTTGATTAGGGGATTTACAAATATGCCTTGATGAAAAGTACAATACCTTGTTAGGAGTAACCTCGCTGGAGGATTTAAGAATCCAATCTAATGGACCACCTTGTTAGAGGATTTAATAAGTAACCAAGCTTGTTAGAGCTTACCCGATTAAGGGATTTCACTTTTGTTGTAATTGTCAGAAAACAATAGGTTTTCTTGATCTGTCTGAGTAGCACAACATTTTCTTGATCAGATCCTTCTAAGCTTCAATCTGCCTTCACTCAATGTACAGATCCATTCACTAGTTAGGCAACTACACACTCAATAGGTATCAATCAATCTTGCCAACAACCTTTACAAACAACTTCATCGACCTTAAATACAAATCAGTTAGGTCGGTAACACAACAAAAACCTAATTCTCATCATCGAGATTACAAACAAGTCGGTACAATCTTGACTGTTAGAAATCATGACAATCTCTTCACATTCTTCAAAAAAATTCCAACCTCTCCATGATCACCGATTCATCGGACTTTGTAACCCATCATGGGTTGTGCATTAGATGCAATCCACTTTGCTTCTTCCCTAGACAAAAAAACAAATGTGCCAAAACAATTTGAACTTATCCTCATACAATGATCACATGTGTCTCCATCATTACTGTTTATCAGATAATAAACCATCAAACTTGATCGGTTACGGTTTAACAGCTGATAGGGTTACCAGTTACATTGTATATAAAGGTTTAACCCTTTACACCGGTTCACTGGTTCAACTCACAAACTTTTACATACCGGTTTACAACGTCTTCCACAAAGCTCTTGTTATTGGTTACTAGCCAATATAAAAAACAACAGTATCAGCAATAACATGAATACCATTACCGGTTCAATTGACAACAATGACAACATATCATTAATGCAATCTATATGCAAAATGCCAACAATCTCCCTCTTTGGCATTGATGGCAATACAATTATCAACGCCTCTGATGACTGTTGAGATTGGTGAATAGGAATCCTAGTTTACATTACCAAGTATTCACCTTCCTATTGTTTGTCTTCAGCTTGTCGCTGGTTCACCTAATCAAACACATAATTCTTTTCCTCAATTACATAATTCTTCTCCCCCTTTGACAACAATGCCAAAGTGAAAGTAAAAATAAAATGTAATTCTGCTCTCACTGTGCATCAACATCATTCTGCAACTTGATGCTCCCCCTGCGGAATACATCCACTTCTTCATCAATCAATGTAAAATTTTGCAAGTGGTTCAGGGATTGATGCAATCAAAATCATGCTCAACTAACTTCATGAAGAGGGACAACCCCCAATTGACTTCTAAGATACATTAAAGTGGTCTTAGGCAAATGGTTGTTAAAGATATCTACAAGTTGCTCCTTGGTAGAAACATTCTCCAAGATAACATCTTTACTTTGAACTTTGTCCCTCATGAAGTGATATTTCAATTCAATGTGCTTAGTCCTTGCGTGCAAAACAGGATTGTTTCAAATGTTTATTGCACTTGTATTGTCACACAAAATCTTTATTGGTTTTGAGATTTTCATCTTCAAACCTTCCAAAATGTGTCTCATCCACATAGCTTGTTTGCAATTCATATAAGTTGCTACATACTCAACATCAGCAGTAGATTGTGAAGTGCAACTCTGCTTTTTACTACTCCATGAAACTAGCCTTCCTCCTAGAAAGAATGTTCCACCGGTAGTACTCTTCTGGTCATCAATATTTCCTGCCCAATCAGCATCTGTGTATGCTTTCAAATCAAAATTTCCACCATATGGATACCATAACCCATAGTCAACAGTACCTTTCAGATATCTAAAAATTCTTTTGGTTGCCATTAGATGTTCCTCCTTTGGATTCTTCTGAAATCTAGCAACAATACCAACTGCATGGGCAATATCCGGTTGACTGTGAACAACATAGTGTAATTTGCCAATCATTAACCTGTATTCTTTTTCATCTACAGACTTAGATGCATCTTCCTTGGACAATTTACAACTTGTAACCATTGGGGTTCCAACTAGTTATAGTCACTCATACCGAAAGTCTTCAAAACCTCTTTCACATACTTGGATTAAGTAATGAAAATACCATTCTTCATCTGTTGTATCTATAAGCCTATGAAATTTTTTATTTCCCATACTAACGACATCTCAAATTCATTCTTCATTTCATCTGCAAAACAATTACTCATGTCATCATTACCTCCAAATATAATGTCATCTACAAATACTTCACTAACTAGTATTTCATCTCCTTCAGACTTGAGATAAATGTTGTTGTCATCACCGGTTCTAGCAAAGCCTATCTTCATCGGATGAGTATGTAGCCATTCATACCATGTTCTGGGTGCCTGCTTTAATCCATACAAAGCTTTATGCAATTTTCATACCATGTCTTCCTTTTCTATCAATGCATAACCATCAGGCTGCTCTATATAAACCTCTTCTTCTAGTATCCCATTCAAGAATGCAAACTTAACATCCATATGGTATACCTTGAACTTCTTATGAGCTGCAAATGCAAACAATGTTCTGACACCAATTGATGGTATAATGAAAGAATAAGTATCTGGTAGAATACTAAGAGGGGGGGGTGAATCAGTATAATGAAAAACTGTTACAAAGTTCCCAAACTCAAATTCAGTCACACAAAGTAAACATCTCTCAGTTAAGATCAATATTCATAAGAATTACTTGACATTAACCGGTTTAACTATTATGACAGCTTAATAGTAAACAACTTCAATCTTGTAAACATCAACAATGCTTAATCATAACTCAATATATTCATCTCTCAATGATTCTACTTATCATACCTTATCAGAAGTTATTCAAATCAACAAATAAGATCATAACCACAAAAGAATTCACCACTTTGACACAAATGTTTATACGTGGAAAACCCAAATAGGTAAAAACCATGGTGAGATGAGACTTACAAGGATAGCTATTTGAACTCTTCTGAAGTTAGTCCTGTTAGGAGCCAAGCCTGTTAAAGCTTTACAATAAGTCATGTTAAGAACTAATTCCGGTTAGGAATCACCCGGTTAGGGGATTTATAAATATACCTTGATGAAAAGCACAATACCCTGTTAGGAGTAACCTCGCTAGAGGATTTAAGAATCCAATCTAATGGACCACCTTGTTAGAGGACTTAATGAGTAACCAATCTTGTTAGAGCTTACCCAGTTAATGGATTTCACTTCTGTTGTAATTGTTAGAAAACAACAGGTTTTCTTGATCTGTCTGAGTACCACTACATTTTCTTGATCAGATCCTTCTAAGCTTCAATTTTCCTTCACTCAAGGTGCATATCCATTCATTGGTTAGGCAACTACACACTCAATAGGTTTCAATCAATCTTGCCAACAACCTTTACAAACAACTTCATTGACCTTAAATACAAATCAGTTAGGTCGATAACACAACAAAAACCTAATTCTCATCATTGAGATTACAAACAAGTCGGTACAATCTTGACCATTAGAAATCGTGACAATATCTTCACATTCTTCAAGAAAATTTCAACCTCTCCATGATCATCGCTTCATCGGACTTTTTAACTCATCACGCGTTGTGCATTAGATGCAATCCACTTTGCTCCTTCCCTAGACAAAAAAACAAACACGCCAAAACAATTTGAACTTATCCTCATACAATGATCACATGTGTCTCCATCATTACCGCTTATCAGATAACAAACTATCAAACTTGATTGGTTAGGGTTTAACAACTGAGAGGGTTTACCAGTTACATTGCATCGAAAGGTTTAACCCTTTACACCAATTCACTGGTTCAACTCACAAACTTTTACATACCGGTTTACAACGTCTTCCACAAAGCTCTTCTTACCGGTTACTAGCCAATATAAAAAACAACAATATTAGCAATAACATGAATACCGTTACCGGTTCAATTGACATCAATGACAACATATAATTAATGCAATGTATATGCAAAATGCCAACAAACTCAAAATGCCAATAGCTACCACCTTTCCAAACTTGTAGTCAACTAGACTCTTCAATATCTTGGTGAAACAATATATGGTTTCTCCATATTTTCCCAAGCGTACATGAGCATAATTTCATAGTTTTGCTAAGAGGGGGCTAAATATTACATCATAAGTTGTATCTCTTTATAAATATACACTAGCTTTGGACTCACTTTAGTGGTTGTGCCTTATTTATGCCTAATTGTACTTAGGTTTGATAATGTTTCTATAAATTTGGTTCATTCCCTTATTCATGATGTTCCTCATGGATCACTAGGGTCTTTGGAACCCTTATTCATGGAAATTGGACCTAAAATTTGAAAGATGAATGTTGGATTTGCAAATAGTAGGAATTTCCTCTCCAAATTTGGACTTTTCCAAAAGTTCAATTTGAAAAGGTGCAAGTTGCATATAGATACAAGTCTATTTCTCATTTTAAACCCCTATCAACTCCAACCCACATCTACCAATTTTTTAATCAAGCAATTCAAATCAATTGAGCATAGATCTATAATCAAGGAATAAGCATTCAAAGATACAACATTGTTACATCAGTTATGATCAACTACATTATGTTTTTCCATGATGAAAGCATACACTAACATGTTCTAGAAACATTAAGGCTTGTGTGGAACTTCATGCCAAGCATTTCAAAATTGAGGTATATTTGTCAATTTTTTATTTACATTTATGTTTAGCCTCTTTCCTACTAAGGTCATGCACTCTTTTTACTCATCATAGCCCCTTCCTTGCTAGTCCACACTATCAATCTATCAAATGGGATAAATACTAGTTTGGAAGAAGGGGGAGTCCTTCAAGGTAAGACAAAATAGGGAACAAAGAAGGTAGACCCAAATGATAATGTGACAAGGTCCAAAGAAGGAAACATTAGGAAACACAAATGAAAGAACAAGTTAATACAAAAGTGACTCTTGAAGTGTGGATCATGACTCAAAAGACAAAAATAAAGTTGCATCTCACACTATCAAGGAGACAATCCCTAAGGCTCACACTAAAGATAAAAAAGTTTGGAACATATTAACACAAACTCTAATGTTATGAAGCTTCCTCTGCTAGCTACCTCCCTAGAACTGGTTCAAGATGACTCTCACGCACATTTGTAAATGTGCAAGGAAACACAATAGACAAAAAAATAGTAGAAAAGGAAGATGGTTTTCCAACTAAAGGCCTTAACATAAAACATGAAAAATTTAAGTCCCCTAATGAAGAAAAAGGTATTGTTGAAGTCTTTCTTGACTTTAACAACCCTCCTAAATCTCCATATACCTTTAGCTAAGAGATCAACTAGACAATGGTCAGAAGTAAAAATAGAAAGAAGACCAAAGGAAAGAAAGCTAACATAAGAAGAAATTTGAGGAAATGAAGACCTAATCATATTATAGATACTCAACAAAGGGAAGTGGAAAAGGATATAGAAATGGGGAAACAAGGGACCCTAGAAAATTTTTTAGGTGACCAGAGAACTATAAAATGAAGATCCTATCATAGAACAACAAAGGGATAAATAGCACTAATAAACAACATACACTAAGATGAACTATTATTGATAGTAAAATCTATATACTTTTGTTGTAGGAATTCACGATGATTGAATATGTTTTTGCTAAAGTTCCTGATAAAATTTGTCCTAATGAAAGTTACTATGTTAGGTAAGAAAATGGAGCCTTGAGAGGGAAAGTAACTATCTGGAACTACCTCACTGTTAGAGAGGGTGTGGTTGATAACTACAAAAATAGTTTGGCAATGGCCTCTCCTACTCTATCTTCTAATGAGAACTGGAAACTCATCAATGCTACCCGTGAAAGGTTGATCCTTTAGCCGGTTAGCTCGTTCTTCGCTGTGTATACGTCCTAGTGCCATGGTAGGGGCAGGGTGGGAGAGAGAGAAAAGAGAAAGATAGGTCGATTACCCTCCGGGCTGTATAGAATTCATGGTGGCGAAAGGGGAAGACTGAACATCGACAACCAAGGCATGGGGAAAACCTTAAAAGACTTCTGATGATATTGAGCTAGGAACGACAAAGCACGGGTAGTTGTGAAATACAGTGGATAGCTCAAGCCATTCCAACTCCTCAGCAATGGGTGGGACGCACTTGACCACCTATACGGGAGAGACACTTTAAGTTACTCGACCCAAGAAATTCCTCATATATGCAAATTCGAGCAACGATATGCTACTACCATCAACAGGCAGGGGTCAGACAGCACAACCGATGAAAATTCATCAATGGCATCAGTTCATTAAAAGGAAATTTCATCAGCCTGCTATTTTATTTAGGAGTGGAGGTATTGAAACTCGACCATAAGCCATTATAGTATTTGTAGGTTCAAAGCAAGTTTTAGCAGACAATATGCCATTAAAAGTGGGTTGCAAAAGAAGGTGAAGATTCTACCTTGAATGGTGAGTGTGCGAAAGTATCTCGATGGTGAGTGTCGTTTGATCTTGCCAGGGGTTGCCAGAGGTCGACGTTGAAGCCTACATGGGATTGATTGCGCAAATGACTTGCCCTCTTTTTTTTTTTTAACTAATGCTCGTTGTTGTCGAAACTTCAACGAACACAGGCACTTTTTAAAAAAATAAAAAATTCATTGCTAATGCCTTCTTCATTGAAACCAAATGTGAAATTATCATCAGAATTCCGATGAATTCGGGCATTTTTCAAAAAAAAATCAAATTTGGTCACAATATAACTTCTCCGTCGGAATTCTAGACCAAATGTATTAGTGTGAAATAGAAAGATTGATTAATCCTCCAAGAAGTGTGACAAATTTAAAACACTTGAGACAAATGTGAAGGTGTCTCAAGTGTGAAGGCATACGTTAAGTATCTATGTAGTGAGACAACTAACCAAGTAAGTGAACTTAAGCTAGTGTGAATAAGACTACTAGGTGTAGGAACTAGATAAAAGACAACTAGATAAATAAATACACCATTCACACTAACAGTATTTTAAGGATTTTATTTTAAGGAGATTAGGGTATATATAAATTTTGAACAACCCCATGAAAAGCCTAACAATATATTGCCTTTTAATTTTAAGAATGACAGTGGAATATGCATTTATGGAACAAAAAGATGGGCAAAACAAGGAAGGAGAAGGTTCAAATTTAAATTTTGATAAAGACCAATGTGAGCCTCTTGTTACAGCTCTCAAAAGGTCCATTAGATAATATAATCTAGTTGAAAGATACAATCCTTTTGAGTATAGTTGTGTGTTTGCTTTATCATGTACTAAGAATAAAATTGTGCTTTATCTTTAGATAAGGAGGAATCTTAGTTACACTCTATAGACACCTAAAATTATCTAGCCTAATTAAATAAATATTTTATTTATGTAATTATTTTATCCTAAGTCTTCTAATAATTAAATAAATTTTTATTTATTTAATTAATTCATTTATCCTCTTCTAGCCTTTCTCTATATAAATAAATATTTTTATTTATTTAAATAATCTTTCCCTAAATTAATTTTTTTTTTTTAATTGGTCTCACTTCCTCTATTAATTAAATAAATATTTATTTGTTTAATTAATTCATTAGCTTTTTCACTCTATGACACATGTCATTTATCTCTTAATTTTCCTCTACCTACCCCCTTCATTATTTTATTATTTTTCCTAACTACCCTCTTCTTATTTTATCATTTTCCTACCCACTCTTTAATCCTAGCCAGGCATTTATTCTTTCACCTATTAATCCTATCACTTCATTTTCTAAGGTGTTCAATATATAAGAGGATTTCCTCATTCTTATCAATCCTAATAAGCAATCTAACAATCTAGCAATCTAGCAATCTAGCATTAGAGCATACTTTTTGCAACTTTTTGCATTCTAGCATTCTTATTTTGTATCCATCATATTTCAAATCTTCATTCACCATAGCTTCTTGTGCATGTGCTTCTGAGAGCATCATTTTTTAACACAAAATCTTGGGTGATAGAAGTGCAATGGATTAGTTTTTATAGCATGCATGTGTGTTTTTAATTTAGATTTTGGTTTGCATTGTGTGCATTTTGCAGGTACTCTATTGAGAATGTATTCAGTTGTGACTTATCAAAAAAAAACTTGGATGCTAATCTTTTGAATTTCATCTTGTACTAGGCATACATTCTCGCTTGTCGAGGACATATCTTGAAACTACTAATGACATTTGGTGCAGGACATTTGATGAAGACTTGATTTTGAAACCGATTGTCTTTTAGTATAGCAAACACTTCAATTGGTGCTTTAGAATTAACTAGTGTCTTTTGTGTCTTTAGAAATAGGATCCTTGTGTTTTACCTTTTAGAGGGCCTGCCTCCAAAGAAGCCCTTAAGGTCGGGTGAGAGGGAATGACCCAAGTGGTAACGAGGCTAAGGCCAATCCCATCCAAGCCACTATAAATAAATGTGTCTGTAAGGAAACTTGCAGGCAATAGGTGTTGATGTGTCATTCTGACATATGTCTCCCTTAGCATCCATGTGATGAGTAAAAACCCGCAAGGGCTAGGAGGCCTCATTAATTTGAGTGAAACGCTTCATGAATGGCCACCTGAATGAATGTTGTTATTAGAAATTCATTGTTTTAGTACCCAAAAACCTTCTACTTGTTGACTCGGGCGTTGTGATACGTGCATGCCAAAGAAACCCCTCATGTGCCCTTCAACTTGAGATAAAAATTTTCAAGATCTTCGGGGCTTTAGAAATTTGAAGCTTGATATGCTCGAGAAGTGAGTGTCATGTAAGGGGGATCCAGTGCTACCAAGCTTCTATCTATCGAGTTGAATGTGGTATTTTATTGCAAGGGGATTCAACAAGTATTATCCTGGCCAACCTTAGGATTGTGCTTGAATGTGTTTTTATTTCAAAATCAAACAAACATTTTGTCTTTTGTTCTTTCTATGTGATTTCAAATCAACCAAGAACACATCAACAAATCAACACCATAGTTGAAACTGAAACATTGAACTTGCATTTTCATTGGTCTATCTAGTAGCACACCTATGCCCCACAAGTTTGTGAAGAAGTCCATATACCGTCACTCTAGGAAAAAGTAGCCCAACCCAAAGGTCATTCAGAAGAGGAGACAATTCTTATACAAAAATTGTAAACTTTTATTGAAACACCACACATTTTTACATTGTTATCGAGATTTACGAAATGGTCTTACAACAGAGTTTGAACCGAAACCCTTGAGATCACAAGCTTTATTTTTTAGAAGAGCCTTATCACAAGCACATAACAACGGACAATATATTCGATCGTCTTATCTCCCAACACCAGTAAGCTTATAGAGACATCATTTTGTATTTTTGATCTTTTTAGGTCCTTGCATAGTCACATCATTCTAGCTTGCACTTAGGATTTCTCATCTTAGGTCTAACATCAACTTTCGATCATCAATCACCCTTATCACTTCAGGTGCATCTTCTTTGAGTTAGGGAACATATCAGTGTCTTTGGGTTGGTATTTTTCTTGGAGTTAATCATCTGCTATCATAGCATGCCCTCTTTTTTATCACTTATCCTTGTGTCTATCCATCATAGCACAAGTCAAACCTCACATTGCAAATATTTTCAGACCTAGAGTATCCTTAATTCATGCATAAAACATCATTCATCCTCATATCCCATTTAGGGTTTAGCTACACATCACTTTCCTATCATATAGATCACATTTTGCATCAATCCTTTAGCACATTCCCATCTCAATCATATCACATAGATTGCATTTTTGCATTGATCCATATCATATCCCAATCTCACCTTCCTGTCACATAGTTTGCACCTTAATATGTTCATTGATCCTTAGTTACATCCTCATCTCACTCATATCGTATAGTTCCCCCTTTGTACTTTAGGGTTTTCATCACACCTTGAGTCTCATTCATCATCATATCCATAAACCTTAGGTCAAAGATCAAGACAATCGCTTATGTCTCCTAAATTAAGAATCAAAATGTTTCAAAATCATCTATTTCAAGATGGAGACAAACTTATTGATTTTGATTCTGAAGAAGACATTAGCATTGTGACTAGTGAAACCAATGAAACAAGCGATGAAGAAATAACTCAATCTACCATTGACGAAGCATTTCATGATCATATATTTACTAAAGTTACTAATGAGGTGGTTAAATGTGATCCATGAGCATACTTCAAAGCCCTTGCTGATGAGGGAATTAAATTGCCACTTTATTTTGATACAACATTGCTCATAGTTAAGGACAAGCCAAGGGCTAGTGAATCTAAACCTAGAAGGACAAACAATGAGGAGAGGATAAAAGATCACATTCCTTTCTACTTGCAACCAGGATGCGAGAGATCTATGAAAACAACATAACATACAACTACCAATGATCCTGTTTTGAATGAATTAAGAGCATTGAGACAAGAATTAGACACTCTCGAGAATAAGAAGGCATCACCACACAAACTTTCCATTGAGTATATATGTCCCTATCCTTTTGATTCGAGCATTTTGATGCCACATTTTCCTAGTCATTGGGAAATACCAAAACTGGATAAGTATAGAGGAAAAGGGGACTCTAAATATCACTTGAGAGAATTTTGCGTTGCCACCTTAGAATGTGCAGTGGATGAAACATACCTTATGAGACTATTTTCTTGCAGTCTTGGAGGAAGTGTTATGGAATGGTTCTCTTGATTACCTCCGACTATCAAATATTTACAAGAATTGGCTGATAAGTTTGTCTCACACTATGATTACAACTATGAACATGAGGTGACCCTAATGGACCTCTTCAACACAAAAATAAAACAAGGAGAATCCTTCGTATCATTTTTGCAAAGATGGAGAAATTTGACAAAAAGAACACCTTATATGGCATTCCTGATAAGCAACTTGTTGACCTCTTTTGTCATAATTTAAACAAGGAAAATATAAGAGAACTTTGCCTCAAGTGTTTGGACACTTTTGATGAAGTCATCGACATGGGATTTTGAATCGAACAAACCCTTATCAACAATGGTACTATAAAGATAAACAATGATAAAGATAACAAAGGATTGAGTTCAAACCACAAAACACCTTTTTGGGATAAGAACAAGAATGTGGTTAATGACGAAGTAGTTGATGCGAAAAATGCTAAGACATCATCGCCTATTTACAACCTTAAGGGTTCATCCTTAGACAAAGGAAAAGAGAAACAAAGAAGCTTCCCTAAATTGAATTTTACACCATTTGGACAACTACTTGAGTCAGCATTGAAGAAACTCCTTGAAGATAATCTTATAACATTACCTGAGATAAGAGAATACAATCCAGATGTCAAACCCCCATGGTGGAATGATGATCACTTTTGCAACTATCATAGACACAAGGGTCACAAGAATAACAATTGCAATAAACTTCAACATGTGATACAAGACCTTCTTGATGAGGGAAAGATTTCGGTTGATGGACATACTCCTTCCGATAACTCTGATCGCGAGATATTCAAGAATCCTTTCCCTAAGCATGACAAAGATAAAGGAAAGGCCCCCCAAATCTGGTGATGGTGTGAACTATACCAATGTTAAATATGATTACACCATGATAACATCAGTGAAGCTGATAATCATGTGAATACCTTCATCATAAAGGGCAAAGAAATTGATTGTAATGTTCACCCGCAGAGGCACATTTATCCTTAGAGGCCCTAATTCTAAACCTATTGCACCAACTTTGCAATACAACCTTATAGAGCATTTAGGGAAAATGCCCGCGTAGATTTCTATAATTGAGTTGCTATGCTTATCTCCTGAACATAAAGCTACCCTTGATAAAGTGCTCGCTAGTGCCACAGTGCCTACATACCTACATGTATATCAACTCCAAGCTATGGTGGGACATATCACCTCCCTTCATACCTCATTTTCACCAATAATGATGATTTATACATGCAGCAACCGCATAATGCACCCTTATACATTGAAGTCCTTGTCTATAGAGTTAAGATCAAGCAAGTTCCGATAGACGGAGGAGTAGGTCTAAATATTTGTACTCTGAAACTAGTTAGAGAGCCTAGGTCTGATGAAAGTGCAGTTAGTCCAAATAAAAAGATTAAAATAAAGGCATATGATGAAGAGGAACACCCATCTAAGGGATCAGTTACATTGCCTATTAAAGTGGGACTTGTGGTGAAGGATGTGGTTTTTTAATTCGTAGATCTCCCCTTGACCTATAACATTCTCCTCGGAAGGCCCTAGATCCATGCAATGCAAGTTGTACCTTCTACCTACCATCAATGTATGAAATTTGGACACAATGGTGCTAAAATAACTATACCAAGAGATCCAAACCCTTTTATGTATTGCAACAACCTGAGTTCTAAGATTGAACCCATCATTCCTAGAAATTGTGGAGCACCTCCTTCCCAACTATACATTGATCTTGATTCCTTAAAAGCGTCCACTTCCAAATACAATGAAGTTGAGATCAAAATAAAAGTAAAAGACCATGGAGTTGGGGAATATTATATGAGTCATACTCTCTGCATTAGAAAGCTACATTTGTCCCCTCACACTTATGGAAAACCACAAATGATTGAAACCACATTGACCACCACTACTATAGTCTGCAAACCTACTATTTTTTAAAAATGGGTAGCTTTGTATGATAAATTGGAAGAAGAGGATCTCTTGAGATGGTTATACAAAGATGAGGATACAAAGAAAGAACAAATTACCAAACCTGAAGTCAAAATACCAATTGAGCAATATGGAAAGGGATTGAAGATAATGAAAAGATATGGCTATGATGGTCACATTCCTCTTGGTTTACACAAAAAAGGTATACCTGAACCAATCAAACCTAATGGTGGACATAAGGTTCCTGGTCTAGGGCATGATACACAGAAAGATAAGACCTTGAGTACTAAGGGTGACTTGAGTAAGGTAGGAGAGTCTTCTAATGCAACACAGACGGACGAGGAAGGTGTCATCGATGACTCTGACAATTTCATTGATATATACGACTATGATTCTATATGTACCCTTGAGCCAATTCATAGTCGATCCTATTCATTGCCTTGAGCACTATTGGTAATGATGAAACTACAAAAGTTTCTAGATGTTGGATTTATAAGGCCTATTGATTATGCCAACCCGATTTCAAATTTGGTACCAATTTCAAAACTTGATGGGAATGTCTGTGTTTGCACCGATTTCAAAGATTAAAATAAAGCTTCTCCTAAAGATGACTTCCCACTTCCAAATATTGACATGATAGTGGATTCCACAATAGGACATGAGATGTTATCCCTCATGGATGGGTTTTCAAGCTACAATCAAATAAAAATTGCTTCTGAGGATCAAATCAAAACAACATTCATGTGTCCTTAGGGAACCTTTTGTTAGAACGTCATGCCCTTCGAATTGAAGAATATCGAAGGTACTTATCAATGTGCAATGACCACTATTTTCATGACATGGTGTATATATATCTGGAAGATTATGTAGATGACTTGCTTGGAAAATCTTACACTAGGAAAGGACATTTAGAAATCATGGATAAAATCTTTACAAGGTTGGTAAAATATAAAGCCCAGTTGAATCCAAAGAAATGTATCTTTGGGGTAACCTCCAAGAAACTCCTTGGATACATTATCTCATCTAAAGGAATTGAAGCTAATCCTGAAAAAGTAAAAGCCATACTTGAGATGCCAACACCAAGGAATATCCGTCAGTTGAGATATTTACAAGGAAAACTTCAGTCTATCTGTCACTTTATAGCACAACTAGCGGATAAGTGTCAACGATTTCAGCACCTGCTACATAAGAATGTTTTATTCAGATGGGATGAAAAATGTGAACAATCTTGTCAACAGATCAAAGAATACTTGATATCACCACCATTGTTAGTACCTCCTGTAGATGACAAGCCTTTACTACTGTATATATCCACAACCACCACAACACTGGGGAAACTTTTGGCGCAACATGGCTTTGAAGGAAAAGAACGTGCAATATATTACAATAGTTGTACTTTAGTGGGATATGAGCTCAATTATAGTCCTATTGAGAGAGAATGTCTTGCTGTAGTTTTTACCTCGCAGAAAATGTGACATTACATGCTTACACACAAAACAAAGCTCATTGCAAAAATCGATCCACTTAAATATCTTCTGAGCAAAAAAGCTCTTACAAGACGACTAGCTAAATGGGTCATGATTCTCAGTGAGTTTAACATTGAATATGTCAAAAGAAAAGCAATGAAAGGAAAAGCTATAGCATATCAACTCGTTGATGCTGCTATCATAGCTGATCATCTACTTATCACAAAATTACCTGGTGAGTCAATCTTCAACAGGGAATCTTCACAACTTTGGATTTTATATTTTGATGGCTCCTTCGCACATGGTGGTTTTGGTGCTAGCATTCTCTTTGTTACACTGCAAGGGGATTGCATACCTAAGGCTTGTAAAATACAGTTTCCATGTACCAAAAATATTGTGGAATACAAAGCATTAATTTCTAGACTCTGTATGACTGTACAATGGAAAATCTTAGAGTTGCGTGTTCTTGGTGACTCTTAGTTAGTGATCAAATTTGCATTGCTCTCGGCCTGAGCAAGGGTTCAAGAGCCCAGTCATGGTTCCAACTTGAAATCCCTTGATTTTTTCTCAATGAACCTTGGGATTCAAGTCATGGAACCCTTGTATAGTGTAAATATGTTTTTTAATGGCCTAGAAGTTGTTTGGAAGCAACTTGCCATCATTTCCTAAGCAAGCTCAGTCGTAGCCCGGTTAGGAAAATGATTGAAAATGTTGTATTTGCTTGTAGAGAAGAAGAGTTATGAATAAGCCAAGTGTTTGGCTTGAAAGTGTGATGTGTGGCAGAGCCTTTGTGAAAAGGTGGAGGTGTGACAGGGTGGAGAGAGCAACAAAACCCATTGGAGAAGACTGTTAAGTCCTAAACCCTCTAAAAATGCCATTTTTGGGATCTGTACCAGTACAGACAAACCAGACTACCTAACCTAGCGGATCATAAATTATGTCCAAAAGGGTAATTAGATCACCAAAGGTGTTGGAAGGTTCTTTGAGAGATTTTTGAGTAATTCCCCCAAAACCGGTAAGGTAGGGTTAATTGGGGCTCTAGGGCTACTAGGCCTAGAAAATAGGAGAAAGAGGGAGCGATGAGAAAATGATGAAAAACTAGTTGAAGAATAATTTGATTGGAATTGAAACACCTATAAGACACCCCCCTAAAACCCCTGCAAGTACATGTTAGAGAGTTGGATAGCATAATGGTTGGATTTACCCTTGTGAATCTCAATCATGCTTGAAGCAACTAAAGAGCACAAATTGATAGGGAGAACTCCAAGAGAGTTTGACTTGTTAAAGGACAAGTGAAGAGTGATAGGAGCCCACTAAAACATCATTCAACTACCTATTGAGCCAAGTGTGACTCTCTTTGAGAACCCCTCCCCATCAAAGTGGTATCAGAGCAAGCTAAGATTTGGGAGGAAGCCAGTTCATGTCAGAGACTGAGTCAGTAGGAGAAAATAGCCTTAGGATGGTGACCAATGCAGAGTTAGCCAAGAAGGTAGAAGATCAACAGGAAGATAATATACTCCTCAGGATAAGACTGCAACAGTTGGAGAGAAAACTAGACGTAGTTGAAGATAAGAATGAGAAAGTAACAATCCAAATTAATGAAGGGAAGGGTAAGGAAGTAGTAGAAGAGGATAGCACACCTAAACCAGATCTTATTCTACTTGAAGAACCTTTCCTTAGAGCCATAAAAGCCTTAGGAGGTAAATCCCTAGAAGGAGTGCCACCTTTTTGTGGAAAGATGGAACCAAAAGTAGTCATGGAATGGATTGAAGGATTGGAGAATCGCTTTGAATGTGATGGGGTTAGTGAGGCACAAAAGGTGAAGGTAGCCAAATCTATATTGAGAGGAGCAACCTTGACTTGGTGGAAGTTCATCCAAGAGGAGAGGCAAAAGGAGAGTAAGAACCCAATAGCCACTTGGAAAAGAATGCTAGCCAAGGTGAAAGAAGCCTATATCCCTGAAGACTATGAAATTCACTTGCATAAGAGGAGACAAAACTTGAGACAACGAGAACTAGATGTGAGCAGCTACACTAAGGCATTTGAGAAGTTGTGTTTGAGATCCAAGGTGGTGGAAGATGAAAGTATCAAGGTAGCTAGGTACTTGAATGGCTTGAGATGAAATATTCAAGAAGAGTTGAGTTTGTTTTTGCCTACTACTGTTCATAAGTGCTATCAATTGGCACTTAAGGTGGAAGAGAAGAGCAAAAAGAAACACAATCAAAGCAACAGAGGTAGAGGTAGGGGAAGAGATGGTAGAGGTCATAGAGGTAGCTATGGTGGAAGAAGTATAGACCAAATATCCCAAGGAGAATCCAAGTTGGTAGAGTAAAGTGAGGATTCCAATAGCAAGAGCAACTATAGAGGAAGGGGATCTACAACTCTAGTAGAGGGAGGTCTAGTGGATCAGGAAGAGGATCCTATTTCACCACAATGAAGTGCTACAATTGCCATCAACTTGGACACTCAGCCTATAGATGTCCTGAGAAGTCTTCTTCATCCCAAGGAGGTGAGAGGAGAGTAAGTTATATTCAAGAAGATGCAGCAAACATGAAGGCATCAAAAGTGAGTTTAGATTCAGAGGTTGGAGATAATCTCATGATAAGAAGAGTCTTGATTAAAGAACCGGTTAAGGGGGAACCTAGCCAAAGAAGATCCTTGTTTAGGATAAAATGCAAGATTATGGGTAAAGTATGTAAAGTGGTGGTGGATTCAGGATCCACTAATAACATAGTGTTAGATGAAGGAGTGAGTAATCTCAACCTACAAAGAATCCCACATAGTGATCCTTATAGGGTTACTTAGCTCAACAAGGGGCAGCATGTTCTAGTGAATGAACAAACTTGGGTGGAGTTCACTATTGGAGGCTAAAAGGACATAATCTTGTGTGACATCTTGCCAATGGATGCTTTCCACCTACTCCTAGGTAGGCCTTGGCACTTTGACAGAAAAGCAATACACCATGGGGAGAAGAATGCCTATACTTTTCAAAAAGATGGGATCACCTATAAAATTGAGTCCATAGGAGACCAAGAAGAGGGTAGATTAAAAGGTCCCAATGTGTTGCTAGTTGGTGAGAAGGAGTTCATTAACACTCTCAAGGAGGAGAAGGAGTGGGGTTTGCACTTGTAGTAAAACCAAAAGAAGAAAGCAAGGAGAAGAAAGTATGCATTCTCAATGAAGTGCAGCAAATCCTAAATCAGTTTAAGGACATTATCAATGATGGAACACCAGCAACCTTGCCTCCTCAATGTGCCATAAGTCACCAAATTGATTTCATACCCAGAGCCTCATTTCCTAATAAGGGAGCCTATAAAATGACACTAGAGCATAACAAAGAGATAGCTAATAAAATACAAGAACTCTTGGACAATGGTCTCATAAGGAATATCATCAACCCATGTACAGTTCCCACCATTTTGGCTCCAAAGAAGGGAGGTACTTGGAGACTTTGCACTGATTCTAGAGCCATAAATCGGATTACAATCAGGTATAGATTTCCCATTCCAAGAATTAAAGATTTGATGGATTGTTTAGGAGGTACTGAATACTTCACCAAGATAGACCTCAAGAGTGGTTATCACCAAATCAAAATCAAGGAGGGAGATGAATGGAAGACAACATTCAAGACCACAGAAGGACTTTATGAATGGCTTGTTATGCTATTTGGACTCACAAATGCCCCTAGCACATTCATGAGACTCATGAATGAAGTACTCAAGGATTATATTGGTAAATTTGTTGTTGTTTACTTAGATGACATCTTGATTTTTAGCAAGTTTAAAGATGAACATCTTAAGCATATAGAGATTGTATTGAAGAAACTATGTGATGAGCAACTAACCATCAATTTGGAGAAATGCGAGTTCATGAAACAAGAATTGGTATGTCTTGGGTTTGTAATCTCAATTGGTGATTTGAAGATAGATACCTCTAAGGTGGAAGCCATAATAGTTTGCCCACACCTAGGACAACAAGTGAAGTGAGGAGTTTTCATGGCTTGGCACAATTTTATAGGAAGTTCATCAGAGGATTCAGTGAGATATGTGAACCTATGCTTGATACAATCAAAGGAGGTGTGAAGACTAAGTTCCAATGGACCAAAGAAGCACAAAGAGGATTTGATCTCTTGAAGACAAAGGTGGCTACTCAACCAGTACTAGTTCTTCGAAACTTTGACAAGCTCTTCACCATTGAATGTGATGCAAGCAATATAGCAGTTGGAGTAGTCTTAAGTCAAGACAATAGATCGGTTGCATTTTTTAGTGAGAATCTCAATGATGCCAAGAAAAGGTATTCTTCTTATGATTTGGAGTTATATGCACTTGTTCAATCACTTAGGAAATGGAGGCATTATTTGTTGCCTAAAGAATTTGTGGTTTATACTGATAATTAAGCTCTTAGCTTTCTCAATTCTCAAGAAAAGTTGAATCATAGGCATATCAAATGGGTAGAGTATCTGCAGTCCTATACTTTTACCATTAAGCATAAAAAAGGACAATTTAATAGAGTTGTCGATGCATTAAGTAGAAGGTTGCTAACAGTTCAAGAAGTGCAACTCAAGAGCATTGGAGTGGATAGTTTCAAGGGTTTATACCAAGATGATGAAGACTTTGCTGCCATCTACAAGGTTTGTCAAGAGTTTAGGAATCATTTTCATGGTGAATATGCATATTTTACCTTACAAGATGGTCTTTTGTTTAAAGGAGGACAACTTTGTGTACCTAGAGGGTCCATGGGAGAAAATTTGATGCAAGAGACGCATAATGGTTGCTTAAATGGACACTTTGGATTGAATAAGACTTTGGAACTTGTCCAAAGATTCTACTATTGGCCAAAGATGCAAAGGGACATCAGAAGATATGTGGAGAAAATTTGATGCAAAGATGCAAAGATGCAAAGGGACATCAGAAAATTTGATGCAAGAGACGCATAATGGTTGCTTAAATGGACACTTTGGATTGAATAAGACTTTGGAACTTGTCCAAAGATTCTACTGTTTGCCAAAGAGCCAAGGGTACTTCTTATAATGTTGGTCTTTATCAGCTTTTACCTATCCCAAACTAGCCGTGGGAGTGTTTAAGTATGGATTTTGTGGTTGGTTTGCCCAAGACCAAATCAGGTTTTGATAGTATCTATGTTGTGGTAGATAGATCTAGAAAAATGGCCCATTTTATTCCATGTAAGGTGAATCATGATGCTAGTCATATTGTGTTGGCATATGCACACTCCAATGAGACATTGTATGTGATTGAAGGTTTTGTCATTGATGGCAACCTTGCAATCCTATGGCACCGACAAAGGCATTATACCGGCATCAGCATATCACACTCTACACTGACACTTAGGACACCAGCACCGACATAGAAGAAAGGAAGTATGCCGGCACAAAGGCCGACAAGATTTTGTTATATTACATTTTGTTTATTATTGTAAAACTTTGTAAGCCGACTTGGCAAATTGTAAAATGACTCTTATATATAAAAGAGATCATTGTAGACATTTGATATAGGAGATGTAAGATTAAGGAAAATATTAGGCAGACCTATTATGCGAAATATAGGTTAAGGGGTATATGTAAAGAACAAAGCAGGAACCGGTACTGAATCTGGCATTGAAGATGCTATTGTAAAGCAGTACAAGATATTGGATTTGTATAATCCTCATTGTAAGTCAGTGAGACTTCCCATTGAGCAATGAGGTCTAGGCAGTTGGCCTTCTTGCATGTGCAGGCCCCTATTGTAAGTAATATTCTCTTATTGGCCAGTAAGTGAATATTGTGGGTCATAAATCCCACCGAGGTTTTTCCCACACCAGGTTTCCTCGTTAAAACCTTGTGTTATGGTGTTCTTTTCATGTGGATGTTCTTGATTCTATTTATTGCATTATTTCTTGCATACTGGTACACTGTTATATTATGTTATGCATGTTTTAAGTAAAGAAAATCTAGACACCGGTTAGATACTAATTCACCCCCCCCTCTCAGTATCTGTGAGATTCCTAACAATTGGTATCAGAGCCTGGTCCTGTATTTTCAGAAGCCTAACAGCTTGAGGAAGATCTTGACACCGGTAAAGATGGAAAAACTGATGAAGCAACTTGAAGGAGCTCTTACAGACTATGATGCAGAGAAATTAAAAAACATCAAACTAGAAGATTATTTAAGGGCAGCTCAGGATATCATTCAGGCACTTCAAGAAAATTTTATTGTTGCAAGAAATAAGAGAAGAGAACTTTGTGAAAAATTGCAAAATGAGAATGATGAAAAAGAATCACTTGATGATATGATAAGCAAGTTGAAACAAGAGAACATGACAACAAAGAATGAGATGCAGGATATGACTATGAGATTTTGCAAAGAGATTGAAGATAGGAAGAAGATTGAAGAAGAATTGACCAGAAGACTAAGTGATGCAGCAAATGAGAACACAAAACTTAGCTATGAAAATGACATGTTGAAGACAGATCTGATGCATACTCAGAATGACTCAAATGAACTGATGAGACCAAAAGAAGTCTTAGAAAGAGAACTAGAAACTGCAAATCAACACAAAGAAAAATTCGAGAAAAGCTCAGAGGAACTTGGCACCTTGCTAAAGAATAAAAAACCTAAAGGTGACACTTCTGGAATTGGCTTTGAAGTTGGTGAAAGCTCCGGTACTACAAATACTCAAGATCACAACAAATCGGTAAGATAACCTAATGCTTATAAATTCAATGGAAAATGCTTTAACTGTAATAAGTATGGTCATAGAGAAAATGAATGTAGATCTAGAAATTATTAGAATATCAACACACCCACCGGTCAATGTTCTAAATGCAACAAAGTAGGTCACAACTCTGAAAACTACAAAATGAATGTGAGACGTTATGTTTGTGGAAGATTTGGACATTTATCTAATCAATGCAGAACACAAACCGACATAGGTTATGGGAAAGCTATTCAGAAAAATAATGTAGCTTATTATGCATGTAACAAGATTGGGCATATTGCTAAATTCTGTAGAAGTAACGGAACACCGGTAGACAACAAAAGTTCTAGCTTGAAAGGTAAAGAAAAAGTTGAAGAGGTTAAGCAAGAATTCTCAAAACAATGGATTAGAAAAGCTGATCTAAATATTGGGAATACTCCTCCACCGGTAGAACAAACCAATGCTTCACTGACAGGACAAAGTGATGCTTCACCAGAAGGATAGAGCAATGCTCCACTGGCAGGAATTTTCTTCATAGCGTTTGGCAATCTATTGACACATGTGCTATTATTCCCTCGGTTAGAGATAAGAAGTTGGAAATTACTTATTACCAGCAAACAATGTTAAGTGAATACATAACCGGCATGCAATTAATGTGGTAGATGGTGAAAAGACACTATAAAATCAAGGTTTTGGCTCCATTTCATTTCACCGAGATTTCAAATTTATGAAGAGCGCAAAGATTCTGAGCTAAGGCATTTCGAGCAAGAAGCAAGAACACTCCAAGCAATCATCCATCCTAAAGGCAGTAAAAGGTATTTAACATGGCATCCACCTTTGCAATTGAATATATAGCAAACCCTACTATTGTTGAAGTGATAAAAAGACCTAGGCCCGTATTTCAGTTACTTCTCGAGGTAGCAAAGAAAGATGATACCTTAGGTGCTTTTTCTCAAATTCCTAAGGGAGTTGTTTATGTTGAAGACCCCAGAATGTACATCCACTGCAACATTGAGGAACTAGGAGATGAAGAAATTAAAACCATGTTTAAAATGGTAATATGTGATAAAACCGGCAATGTAAAAGATGAACACAAGATCATTGAGACCCTAGGATTTACAGAGATCCTTAGCATTCCTGAATTCCCCAAGGATGTGATTAGGATAGTCTTAAGCAGGGTACATGGTGAATTTTTCTGGTTAGATGCAGTACACAAAATCACTAAGGAAGCTGTGCAAGCTGTCATAGGGTTACCGACCACCGGTAAAAGGCCAGATAAAACCAAGAAGGTATCCAATGACCTAGTTACAAACCTAACTGGTGCAACATTCGACAAGAGGTCCCTAAGAGTTAATGATGTAACAGACATTAATGTGAAATTATCAACATGATATTAGGGTATAAATCTACTCATGCAAATAGACTCAATTTAGTTTCAAGTTTATGCATTAAGAGTGCTTATGATATGGTCACAGATAATGCAAAAATTGATATATGTGAATGGTTAAAGGATGAATTAATTGACAACCTTGGAAAGATTAAGAAGGACAAGAAAGGACCTTTTAGGTTTGGAAATCTATTAATATGTCTGATGCTACATATAACAAAATAGGTTCCTGATATAGGCTACAAAGAACTTGGATATGATATACCAGTAGGCAAACAATTAACATAACTATTCAATAACATGGGAGAAGACAAGAAAAACAATATTCATGACTTCTTTCAAGCATTAAAGGCCAAAATGAAGAAAAGAATTAGGCTATCACAAAAGATTGTTGACAAATACAAAGATGAAATATGCTTTGTAATTAAGAAAGATGAAATTTGGATGGAAGCAGTCATCCCAATGACAGTTTGGGTAACCGAGATGGGCTATGAAACAGATGATCACATAATTGAAACATATGCTAAAGCACTTTTGGAAGCCCCCAGAGAACCTAAGGAAGAAATATTTGGTAGTGCAAAAACCATTGAAAGCCAAATACAGTCAAAGAAAAGAGTGAAAAAGGTTGAGGCAGTTGTAAGGAAAGGTCCCAGACAAGCAAAAGCCATCAAATAAGATGTATTGAAGAAAACCAGTATAACAAAGGATGAGTTAGCAACTCCACAACCTGAAACTCACCTATCACCGGTAGGTACTTCTTCGGGGAGTGACATGCCTGCAACTTTCAAAAGAGTTGTAAGAAAAAGAGATCCCTCACCGAAAACCACACCCTCACCCAGGAGGACAAGACAAAAACAACAAGCAGTGAGATCTCTGGTAAGAAAGGCCACACCAAAGAAGAAATTGACACCCAAGAAGAAGAAGAGGACAAACAAAGACTTGGCCCCTCTTGTTATACTGTTGAATGAAATCACAGAGGAAGGTAAATTGAAGAACATAGAGAAAATATATGACACCTTAATAGCTGATGAAAAAGAGCAAGTTGAAAATAGTGTTATATTGCATATGGATATGTACAAGAAGTTTTTGATGGAAGTAGTCAATGAAATTCGAGATGAGCTATTTAAAAGACTAGAAGCAAGAAGACAAGCAGTAATAGAACTAGATAAGAAAATAAAGATTGAAAAACTACTTGCTGTATATCCGGTAAACTCACCCAAAGAAATTGATGACCTAATTGCTCAAGCCAACTGGATAGTATTTTCTACTGCACACTGGCACATTGCTTTAATGGTTGGAAGAATTAATGAGGTGACTGAGGAGACAGAAAATGGATGGGATATATTCCTAGTTGAGAAAGAAAAAAAAGAAGAATACAGGAACCCCAAACCTATAAAAGTTTATCAGAATGATAGAGACAAGGGTAAAGGTAAAGTTGGTGGACCACCTAGTATCAAGGTTAGAGACAACTTACCCCCACCTCCTTTAATTACTCCACCAGCAAAAACAAAAGCTACAAAAGATCAACCGGTAGCTAAGAGTATGGATGTAGAGGATAATAATCCTAATCCTGAAGTCTTATCTACTGTAGATGTTGATACTCAAAAGATCAACATAGTGGTAGACAAAGATACAACAGATAAGACTGATATGGCTAGTGAGCCTCCGGTAGCTGAGGAAACTGATAACACACAGGAGAAACGGACAGAAGATAAAGAGAAAAAGGTAGAGACTTAGACTCAAACTGAGGCAATGCAACATACAGAGAAACAATCAGAGCAAAAAGATTCGGAACAACAACAGGAACAGGTACATAAGGAAACAGTGCCACCGACAACTAGTGAAGTAGAAAAACCATTGCTTAAAGAAATGCAGACACAAATAGTCAATACAAGCTTGGTTACTTCCACTAGTACTCAGATTGTTGGTTCATCATTAGGATACAAATAAACTAATGTGATTTAGGTACTATTAGATTCAATCAAGAAAATAACCGACTGCAGCTCACAAGCTTACAAGGCAATTGATGATACCATACCAATTTTGAAGGTAATTGCTCCTAACTGTAATATAGACAATAAAGATTCTTTAGGACAACTTGATACACTGTGTAAATATATCACAAAAAACATTGACAAAATAAATGAAGAGTCATGGAAGGATAAGGTAGAAATTGAAAAACAGAAATTCTTTGATGAGCAAATAAAGAAGTGTAACAGAGACTTTGACACACTTCTACCAGAATTATGCAATTTATTGAAAGAGTACAAAAATCTGTACAAAGATACCTGTAAAACAAACTTTTTGACTGTAGATATAGATAAGAAAATGAGCAAGGTACAGGATGAGATAAATAAACTTGCAAATAGTTTTGTCAACTCACCTGATACACTATCAGTTTTTGAGGAGAAGATAACAAATTTTGAAGAAGAATTACTTAAATTGGAAAGAGAGAAAGAAAGAATAGTGAATAAGGCAAAACATTTGAGATCAAAACTAAGTCCAAGATTGGACTATCTAGCATCACTACAGAAGGAAGTATCTAAGGCACTAATACAGGGAAAGAAAACACTGGCAGAGCATTTGCAGCATCTCACCGGTACAGTGAAGAGAACAGAGACAACAATAAAGGATAGCAAAAAGTTTATGGATAGTATAAACTTGATTTTGGGAGAACTTTTTCAAATTGTAACCACCCAGTTACAAGGTTGAAACTACAAACTCTACTGACATCTTGACAACCTTTGTCATTGATGCCAAAGGGGCAGTAGAGTGGGATGAGAAAATTCAAATATCACAGGAATCATATGCTTAGGGGGAGCACACATTTTTGGTAACATTTTTGGACTTCACATTTTTGGATACATCTTTTGAAATTTCTCATGAGTGTTGCCATCAATGCCAAAGGGGGAGATTGTTGGCATATGCACACTCCAATGAGACATTGTATGTGATTGAAGGTTTTGTCATTGATGGCAACCTTGCAATCCTATGGCACCAGCAAAGGCATTATACCGGCATCAGCAAATCACACTCTACACCGGCACTCAGGACACTGACACTGGCACAGAAGAAAGGAAGTATACCGGCACAGAGGCTGACATGATTTTGTTATATTACATTTTGTTTATTATTATAAAACTTTGTAAGCCAACTTGGCAAATTATAAAATGACTCTTATATATAAAAGAGACCACTGTAGACATTTGATATAGGAGATGTAAGATTAAGGAAAATATTAGGCAGACCTATTATGCGAAATATAGGTTAAGGGGTATATGTAAAGAACAGAGCAGGAACTGGTACTGAATCTGGCATTGAAGATGCTATTGTAAAGCAGTACAAGATATTGGATTTGTATAATCCTCATTGTAAGTCAATGAGACTTCCCATTGAGCAGTGAGCTCTAGGCAGTTGGCCTTCCTACATAGGCAGGCCCCTATTGTAAGTAATATTCTCTTATTGGCCAGTAAGTGAATATTGTGGGTCATAAATCTCACCGAGGTTTTTCCCACACTGGGTTTCCTTGTTAAAACCTTGTGTTATGGTGTGATTTTCATGTGGATGTTCTTGATTTTGTTTATTGCATTATTTCTTGCATACCGGTACACTGTTATATTATGTTCTGCATGTTTTAAGTTAAGAAAATCTAGACACTGGTTAGATACTGATTCACCCCCCCCCCCCCCTCTCAGTATCTGTGAGATTCCTAACATATTGCTCATTTGTTTTTAAAAGAAGTCATTAGGATTCATGGCTTACCTATCATCATAGCATCAGATAGAGATGCAAAGTTTATTGGTCATTTTTGAAAGACTTTATGGCAAAGATTGGGTACTAATTCATCTTTCAGTTCAACCTATCATCCCCAAATGGATGGCCAAATAGAGGTGGTTAATAGAACACTTGGAAACCTTCTTAGGTGTTTGACAAAGGAGTATGTATAAGCTTGGGATCAGATCATCCATCAAGCTGAGTTTGCCTACAATGACAGTGTGAATAGATCAACCGGTAAGAGCCCTTTTGAGATAGTATATGGCCTTCATCCCAGAGGTGTTTTGGAGCTCTGAGATGTTGGGAAGATGGGACAATAGAGTGGACATGATATGAACATGCTTCAATCCATGCAAGAGATTCATGAGCAGGTTAGGACAACCCTACTAGACACCTCTCAAAGGATCAAAGAAAAAGTAGATGAAAAGAGAAAGGATATACAATTTGTTGTTGGGGACTTGGTCATGGTTAATTTGAACAAAGAAAGGCTTCAAAAAGGTGTCCCTATTAAACTTCAGATGAGGAGGATTGGACCTTGTAAGGTCTTGGCAAAGTATGGAAACAATGCCTACAAACTAGACCTACCTGAAGGTATGGCTTTATCTCCCATATTTAATGTTGCAGATTCGGTGTAGTATAAGGGAACACTTCCAGAGGAATGTAGCAGAGTCTCAGAGGTCTCTCAATCACTTTCAGACCTGCCCTTACCACCTGCAACCATGCCACAAGCCGAGCAAGTATTGGATTCTAGAGTTCTCAAGAAGAGAAGACACATTGCCTATATGGAGCATTTGGTAAAATGGCAACACCTTACAGCATCTAAGGATACTTAGGTACCTGAAGAATAATTTTCTAAGCTTGTAATTCCCCTTTCTTTGTTACCTCAAGGAGTCACTTGACTTCTTTTTCATTGTGGGAGTATGGTGTAGGAGCACCTAGTTTTAGTGCATTTTCAATATTTTGTTGTGATGGTCTATATTTTAGATTAGGTGTTTGAATAATGGACTAATCAGGGGTCCACATGTGTGTTTGATAGTCATTTGAAGGGTGATTGTCACCAAGGTTGTTTGTTTTCACAAAATTGCCCTATGGGCCCTTGTAAGCCTAAAATGGCACAAATTTGCATTATGATGTAAAACATCTTGTAAATCCTCATTAGGCATTTAGGCATGTCATTTTTATGTTATGGATTCATTCTAGGAGGTTTAGTTTGAGTAGAAAGGCATAAAATGCAAAAATGCACATTTGAGCAAAAGTTGTCATTGTTGCTTGACAACTTTTTGCAACTTTGCATTTTTTATAAAAATGGTGGTTAGGCAACCGATGAAGAGTTGGTTATGACCAAAATGGAATATAAAATTCTCTTAGAATTACTATACATGGGTTGGAACATTTGTGAGCAAGTTTGAATAGACTTTGAAGACAATTTCCAGATTTTACCTTGTATTTTCTCATTTTTGGAGCAACAGTCCATACATAATGGATTGATCTTGCTACTGTTATTTCATGGTGGTTTTGTGTATGATATTTTATTTCTTAGAAGGTGTTTTTGTCTTTCCATAGTGTAATTTTTAAGTGTGTTTACAAATTTGTATTGCTCTCGGCCTGAGCAAGGGTTCAAGAGCCCAGTCATGGTTCCAACTTGAAATCCCTTGAGTTTTGCTCAATGACCCTTGGGATTCAAGTAATGGAACCCTTGTAAAGTGTAAATATGTTTTTTAATGGCCTGGAAGTTTTTTGGAAGCAACTTTCCATCATTTCCTAGGCAAGCTCAGTCATAGACCGGTTAGGAAAATGATTGAAAACGTTGTATTTCCTTGCAGGGAAGAAGAGGTGTGAATAAGCCAAGTGTTTGGCTTGAAAGTGTGATGTGTGGCAGAGCCTCTGTGAAAAGGTGGAGGTGTGATAGGGTGGAGAGAGAAACAAAACCCATTGGAGAAGACTGCTAAGTCCTAAACCCTCTAAAAATGCCATTTTTGGGATCTATACCAGTACAGACAGAACAAACTACCTAACCTAGTGGATCATAAAGTTTGTCCAAAAGGGTACTCAGATCACCAAAGGTGTTGGAAGGTTCTTTGATATTTTTTTGAGTAATTTCCCAAAAAACGGTAAGGTAGGGCTAATTGGGGCTCTAGGGCTACTAGGCCTAGAAAATAGGAGAAAGAGGGAGCGATGAGAAAATGATGAAAACCCAGTTGAAGAATCATTTGATTGGAATTGAAACACCTATAAGTCACCCCCCTAAAACCCATGCAAGTACATATTGGAGATTTGGATAGCATAATGGTTGGATTTACCCTTGTGAATCCCAATCATGCCTGAAGCAACTAAAGAGCACAAATTGATAGGGAGCACTCCAAGAGAGTTTGAGAGTTTGACTTTTTAAAGGACAAGTGAAGAGTGATAGGATCCCACTAAAACATCATTCAACTACCTATTGAGCTAGGTGTGACTCTCTTTGAGAACCCATCCCCATCAATATGCCTCATCGTCGGTCCTAATTTGTAGTAGTACAGAGACATTTATGCCTAATTACATGATAATACCTTACTTCCTAATCTATCCAATAAAGCCCCAAAAAACCTTTATTCGTCGAACCTCCCATTATGCCATTTTAGTTGATACCCTATATCATCAGTGTCTTGATGGTACCTTACTTAGATGTCTTGAGCGTGATGAAGCCAACACTGCCTTGCGAGAGGTGCATGGAGGTATATGTGGGGAACATTCAAGCGGTCCGATCCTAGCTAAGAAACTCTTATGTACTGGTTATTACAGGCCTACTATGAAGAAGGACGCTTATCAGTTTCTTAAAAAATGCAAGCAATGTCAGATACATGGAGGATTGATAAATGCGCCAACATAAGAATTACAACCGATCATTACATCTTGGCCCTTCTGTCAATGGGGATTCAACCTCATGGGAAAAATCCATCCACCCTCATCTAATGGCCACAAATTTATCATCACTCCTACTAAGTATTTCACAAAATATAGTGAAGTCATTCCTCTTACCCATGTCACTGGAAAACAAATTGCCACATATATCCTGAACTACATCATACACCGGTATGGTGTCCACCTTTCCATCATTATTGATAATGGTAGTCCCTTAAAGAATGAGGATGTCCATGAGATCTACAAGAAATTCCACATCTAGCACTATTTCTCCACACCATACTATCCTCAAGGCAATGGCCAGGTTGAGGCCTCTAACAAAAATATCCTTAGAATCTTGAAAAAAATGGTCAATAAAAGCTGGTTGTGATTAGAATATCCATTTGAACCCCGCCTTGTAGACTTACTACACGAGTGTCTGCACTCCCACAAGCGCCACTCCATACTCACTTGTTTATGGTGTGAAGCTATATTGCCCATTAAGGTAAAGATACCTTCCCTACGGGTCTCTTTGTGCAACCTGATCAATGATGAAGACTATAGAGTCTCCCACTTGCATGACTTAGAATTGCTGGATGAAAGAAGACAAACTACTTTTGATCACCTCAGAGCATACCAACAACGCATGTGTAGAAGTTACAACCACAAAGTCAGATCTCGCAAATTTGAGGTTGGTGATTTTATCCTTAGAGAAAATCTAAAGAATCAACAAGATAGAGAGAAAAAGGGCAAGATTGAACATAACTGGCTTGGTCCATATATTATCACTACTACCTATGGATCAGGAGCATATCAGCTAGCTACTCTCAAGGGTGAATCACTTGAAGATCCAATCAATAAAATTCACTTTCGCAGGTTCTATGCTTGAGTATTTTAAAGAATTTCTTTAAAAGATCTTGAAAAAATAAAAATAAAATGAGAAAAAGACTTGAAAAAAATAGTCCCTTTGGTGAAAACAGGCACCTTGTGACACAAAAAAAAAGGCACTTGGGCACTTGGCATCTAGTTGAGTTACCTGAGGAGAGAAAGCCATTGGATATAAATGGGCATTTAAAAACAATTTTAGAGTAGATGGTAAGTTGGAGTGTTACAAGGACTATTTAGGGGCTAAGGATTACTCCTAGTTTGAGGGAGTGAATTTTGGTGAGATATTTTCTCATTTAGCTAATCTAACCACTATTAGATTCCTTTAGAGTTAGATCAAATGGATTAAAATTTGTATTTCTACATGTGGATCTTGATGAGGAAATATTTATCAAATAGATTGATGATTTTATGGTGAAGAACATTACCATTTAGTTTGCAAGTTAAAGCAATCTTTGTATGGTTATAAATAATCACTAAGAATGTGGTATAAAAAATTAATGCTTTTGCATTCGATCAGTACTTTGTTATAAGTGACATAGTTCACTGTGTTTATTATAAATTTAAATTATGATTGATTGCTAAGCATTGTCCTATATGTTGATGATAAGTTATTTATTGGAAACGATAAGGGAATGATTAAGTGACTTAAGAAATAGTTATCTATTAATTTTGAAATGAACAATTTAGGTGATATAAAATATAATGGGTATGAAAATCTACAAGGATAAAAAATTTTGAAAAAAATTGTTAATTAGAAGTACATTAACATCTTTTGGAGCATATTTTCATGCGTGATTACAAACTAGTCAACATTCCCTTACTAGTTAACACCAGGTTCTCTTTGAAACAATATTTTACAATAAAGGATGATCTTGAAGTGATGTATAAGGTTCTATATGCTAGGGTCATTGGAAGCCTCATATATCCCATGGTTTGTATAAGACTTGATATTACCCGAGCATAGGAGTTATAAGCAAATTTATGATAAACTATGGTAAAAAAAATGAACTTATGTTAAAAGGGGTTTTATATGTACTTCTAATTGTTAAATTTGTTATCATGACATTAATGATGCAAGTAGAAGGGTTTCATATTTTATAGGATTTTTTATTCTAAAAGGGTTGGTGGTCTAGATTACAAGAGTTCTATAAGTGGCTATGTATTTGCTTTATTTACAAGTCTAATTAGTTGGATGAATAAATGAGAACATACAATCATATTGTAAACTATAGAAGTAAAGTACATAGTTGCAACACATGTATGTAAGGAGGAAATATGGTTATAAATGTTGTATTTAGGTACTAACTTTCATTGTAGATAGGTCAAAATTGGATGCGATAATTAGAGTGTCATTTGTTTGGCTAAAACACAATATACCATTCTTGCATGAGCACAATAATGTATAGTATCAATTTGTTCAAGAAATGGTTGATGGTGGTAGAATCATTTTACATAAATTGGACACTTCAAAGAATATTTAAAATTCTCTCTTTAAGCCAATGAGCATATAGAATTTTAGTTGGTACAAGGAGGCTATGAGTCTGTCTTCTTTTAGATCTTGTTTCATTATGTTCATGGTTATGTCATTGCAATGCAAATGTCAAGTGGGCAAGTGTTAGAATTAGTTTCCATTTACTTTGCAAATATCCATATATGTTTGAATTGTACTTAATCATTGTTGTCAAAAAATAATGTTTTATCTTCAAGGATCATTTAGCAAGTAGACTTGGATACCCCTCTTAGGTGTTACGAAAAAAATATTTATTATTTATTCTCTCATAAGTAAATGTAATGATATTTAAGATGGGTAGTTACAAAATGAAGAATCTTGGAAATCAATCAAGTTTGGGTAAGGAAAGATATAAGAAGATCTTCTATTCTTAGATTTTATGGTATACTTTTTCAATCTTACCATGGAGCATTCAGAATAGGAAGGTGACCATAATGAAAGAATGACTATTATGATGAGGTTTATGACATGTAAGTGGTGTAAGAGGAGTTACATACTATTTAGATTGGTTGACACTTGTGATGTGTTGTGATATTCTACATGATGGATGTAGACACCTAAATTGGGGAAAGTGGCATGTGCCACTTGTTTTATAATACCATTCAAGGTATCTTATATCCATATCTCCTATATATTGGTACCTTAAGATAGTAGTATGATGAGATTATTTTGTATGTCATTTGAGAATCATTATGCTATTAGAATATAGAGGGATAAGTAGATTGCATTGATGCGACTATTTTTTTAGAATAGTTTGTTTGTTGCTATGAAAATGTAACATTTATTTGAAAGTTTTAGATTTAGATTATCTTTAGTTTCAATAGATGATATTACATTAGATTAATTTATTTCTTTGTGAATTTTATTTCCCTAAAAAAAGTATAAACTTCTTTTGAATCATGGAACTAAACATAAACAACACATCAACTTATCCTTTTACAACGAAATAATCAACAACAAGCAAACAAAATAAATAAACACTTTGAAAACTGGAAATGGAGGGAACAACGAAGCTGGATCCTCTGGTTCTGATGCCACTGTAGCTCAAGGACATGCGATGGATGATGAGGATGGGAGACAGGATGGGGACCCACGGCTACGGGACCCTCCTCCTGATCGCAAAAAGATGATAGATTCCCCAAAATCGAGTCCTGAGGCTGTGATAGCTGACTCAGAAAAGATCAAGGAGGTGCATGCTTCCAAACCCTGGAGTAGTCTTTTTGCAAGGAAAGCAACTGGAAAACCGACTGGTAAATCGTCCTTCCCCTTTGTGAAAGATATATCTGATAAAAAAAAAGGTAAAATTGCTATTGAGGTTCCAGATTTGGTTATCGATCATAGCATTTCTTTAATGGCTTTCTCTCTGGTGGGGAAGTTTGTCAGACCATGACCCAATATTGAGGATGTTAGGTCTTTTGTAAAGAGAAAATGGAGAATGAAAGGTTAGGTTGATGTTTCTGCCCTATCCAGAGGATTTTTTGTTTTCTCCTTCTCTTGTGGGGAAGATATGGAAGCAGCATTAAGCGATGGCCCTTGGATGTTTGGTAAATCCTCTTTATCTATGAGAAAATGGTCTCCTAAACTCTTACTTTGAATCTGCTCTAGTCTAGGTAAGGCTGCCAGGCCTACCGATGGAATTTTGGGTGGAGGATGTCTTCTTAGGAATTGCTAACTCCTTTGGGGAGCTTGTTGTGATAGATCCAATGACTGCAGCTCGCAAAAGATTGGTTTATGCGCGCATTTGTGTCAATATTTCGCAGAAGATGGACCTTCCTAGTGCTATTGATATAAGTTCCAAACTTGGAGTATTGGAACAGACAATAGAGTTCGAATCACTCCCCTTTGTGTGCTTTTCTTGCCAAAAAGTTGGTCACTGGGCTAAGGCCTACCCTAGCAACCCTAAAAAACTTGTGACGGTAAACACCCACAAACAGGTTTGGAAAGAAAAGAATAATAATAAGGAAGATAACAAAGTGGAAGGAATAAGCGGATGTCCTGGTAATATACCAGAACTATCAGAAGGAGATAGAAATGACCCTCCTAAGAATCCCCCTTTGAAGGAGGATAAAAAGAATGAAATCAGGGAGTTTGAGATCAAAACAGTCAATACTTTTGAGGCTCTACAGATTCAGGAGGAGGAGAATGATATCAGTGAAGAGATACTTGAAGATGGTGAGATTGAGAATATCACTAACTCTCATCATGAGGTCCCTCAAGTTTCTATAACAAAAAGAGATGAATAGTGCTTAGATGAATTTGAAGGACATGAAATTAAACTTGGAAGGAGTAACAAGTTTGGATCGCTTCAGGTAAATCTAAATGCATTATTCCAGAATATTGGAGTTGATATGCCCACATCATCCCAGAAAAGAGGAGAACTGGGGAGTAATATGCAAGACGAGCCCAAAGAGGAACAAGAAGAAGACATAACAGGGAATGGAAAAAAGAAAAAAAACAAGAAGGCAGGAGGCCTTAATGGGGTGAAAACTAGGACCAGGTCCAAGGTTGATTTTGGTGCCTCAAAATCCCCGCTGGGACGTAAAACTATGAAATGGCATAGGGACTAGGAGAGCAAGCAAAACATAGTTGATGGAAGGCAGCGAACTATAAAGGAATCCTGCCCTCAAGTTTCCAAATGAAGGTAATACCATGGAATATCAGAGGCCTAAATGGTCTCAATAAACATGATATATTACAGAATCTCATTTGAGACCAAAAATCAGATATTATCCTTGTTCAGAAAACCAAAATGAGTAAGGAGAAAGTGGAGAATTTAAACTTCTTTAAAAATGGAGGGGTTTGTGGTAGCAGCTTGAATGGGGCATCTGGTGGGGTAGCGATATTCTGGAACAAGAAAACTATTTCAAGAGAAATGATTGATGAAGATGGTAACATAATATCCATGAAAGTTAAAAGCATCTATGAAGGAAAGGAATGTGTGATTACCAATATCGATGCCCCTAATTCCAAATCTGCTAGAAGCAAATTTTGGGATAAAATCCAGCAAAAAAGATCTTTCCCTAGGAACAGTTGGGTTTTGATGGGAGACTTCAATACTCCTCTGCAAGGCACTGATAAATCTGGGGGAACTCAAGCTCAACCGAATAGAAGATCTGACTTGATGGACTTTATCAATGTCAATGCTCTTATTGATATGGATCTTAATGGAGCTTCCTACACTTGGTCTAACCGAAGGGATGGTGAAGACCGCATTCAGGTAAGACTTGATAGATCCCTTGCTACTAATGATTGGATTCTTTCTCATAGATGCTCCCTATCTGTTATCAATAGAATTGGTTCGGATCATTATCCTATTTCTTTTGTTGCTGAGAACTTTAAGAATAATCAGAGTTTCCCTTTCCAGTTTGAGAAGATGTGGATTTCTCACCCTTATCTTGAAAAATCTATTGCCAATTGGTGGAATATTGATGTGAATGGAACTGCCATGAATAAAGTTGCTAGAAAACTTAAAAATATCAAAGTCAACATTAAGATATGGAACAAGAGGGTCTTAGGTGATATTTTTGATTCAAAGAAAAAGTTGAAGGAGGAACTAGAACAAATCCAAAACTCAATACAGAAAGAGGGCTATAAAAAGTATCCCAAAGCTATGGAAGATGATGTATTAGTCAAACTTCGCAACATCATTTCTAGGGAGGAAATCTATTGGAGGCAGAGATCTAGGGCGATTTGGTTTGAGGCTGGGGACAGAAACACTAAATTTTTCCACATGACTTCTTTGAAACATAAAGCTGCGAACATAATCTCCAGATTAATTGTCGAGGACAAAATTCTTCTTAACAAGGATGAAATCAGGGATGAAGCTATTAGTTTCTTCTCTTGGCTCCTCACCAGGAACAAGGATATTGATTATACCCAACAACAAGATTTGGTTAATATCATTCCCAAGATCATTATTCCTACTCAGAATAAGGCCCTTTCTGCTATCCCTTCTGCTGGATAAATTAGAAAAGCTGTCTTTTCTTTTCAAGGGGATAAAGCACCGAGTCCTGATGGATTCCCTATGTTTTTCTTCTAGGAATTATGGCATATTGTGGGAGAAGATACGGTCAATGCGGTAAAATATTTTTTTGGTTCTAAAAGAATCCTTAAGGAATTCAATTCCACTTTTATTGCATTAATTCCTAAAGTTGTTGGGGTGGATTCAATGGGAAAATTTAGGCCAATAAGTCTATGCAACTCTTTTTATAAGATCATATCCAAAGTTTTGACTACTAGGATTTTGGCTGTCCTCCCCTTCATCATATCTGAGGAGCAGAAAGGTTTTGTTCCTGGTAGGCAGATTTTGGACTCTATCATTCTTGTGCATGAGAATATTCATTCCCTCAATGCTGCTAATAAAGAAGGATTTTTGATAAAGTTGGATTTGGTGAAAGCTTATGATAGAGTGGATTGGAAAGTTCTTTTCAAAATTATGGAGGCTTTTGGATTTGATGAGAAGATAATCCAAATTATCAGAGAGCTGATCTCCACTCCTAGGTTTTCTATTCTCATTAATGGATCTCCTACAAAATTCTTTAAATCGTTAAGGGGGCTTAGACAAGGAGATCCCATATCTCCTATTCTTTTCACCATCTTGGCAGAGAGCATGAGCAGATTGATCCATAATTTGAAAGTGAATAAAATTATCAAAGGCCTTCAACCTTCCTCTGCTAATGTTTTTTGTTCTCACCAACAATTTGTTGATGATACTATCCTTATGGGATATCTGTCTGTTGGGGAGGATGATGCCTTCAAAACTGCTCTTAATTCTTATGCTTTGGCTACTAGCCAATAAGTCAATTGGGACAAATCGGCTATATACTTCATGAACACTCCGGTCATAAGACAACAGAGATTTGCTAAAATTATTGGTTGCAAGGTGGACATGCTCCCTTCCACCTACCTGGGTCTTCCCTTGGGTTTAGTTCCCCCAAAATCCTTTTGGAATATGCTTATTGACAAACTCAACAAAAAACTTGTTGGATGGAAAGGATCCATATTATCTCAGGCTGGGAAGTTGCAGCTTCTTCAAGCTACACTCTAAAATCTCCCTGTTTATGCTCTCAGCTTATTTGGTATCCCGCTAAATTTGCTGAAGCATTGGAAAGAATCCGGAAGAGATTTCTATGGTTAGGAGTTGAAGAAAAAAAGAGGATATCCTTGGTTGCTTGGGACAAAGTGTGTAAACCAAAGAACAAAGGAGGGCTTGGGATTAAAACTCTAAAAACCTTTAATAAAGCTCTCCTAGCAAAACAATTATGGAGAGTTTATGACATCAAGAAAGATTGGAACCGAATCTGGTTTGACAAATATATTCAAAATCAGTCTATCCAAATGTCCTCAACTCTGAAGACATCCCTGTCAGATCCTTCATTTGGAATAGTATTATCAAATCCATAAAAGTGGCCAAAGCTGGAGCTGGATGGGTCCTGGGAAAAGGTGACAAAATAAGGTTTTGGGAGGATGCTTGGATGAAGAATGAATCTCTCTTTGATCAAGGCAACAGTCAATTTATTGAGGAATGTAAAAGGAGGTTTGGACCTATGGTGTGTGACTACTGGAAGGAGAACAATTGGGTGAGGCTTGATGTTATACATGTTGGATTTTCCCTGCTCCAAAAGGAGTTGTTGTCTTTTTCTATTAACAAAGACTATGAAGATGTTTTTCTCTAGAAAAGTAATCCTAGAGGTGAATTTACGGTTGCTTTTGACTACAAAAACACTTTCTCTCAGACCAGTAACCCCATTTGGGGTAAAATTTGGAACATAATTTTGATCCCTAAAGTCAATATGTTCCTTTGGCTTGCTACTCATAATAGGATCCTGACTATTGCCAATTTGGTCCGAAGAGGTTTCAAATTCCCTAACAGGTGTGAGCTTTGCCAGAAAGAGGAAGAATCAGTTGATCATTTGTTTTTCCACTGCTCATTTACTTGGGAAATTTGGAGTAAGTTGTGGGAGAAATGGAAAATTGATTGGGTCATGAACAAGAGTCTCAAGGAAATTATTTGGCAATGGACTTTCCCCACCAATTGTCATCTTATCAAGAACCTTTGGTCCATGATCCTCCCCATGACTTGCTGGGGAATTTGGAAAGAGAGAAAAAATAGAATATTTTGGGAAGCTAAGTGCACCTCTCAGGTGGTCTTTGAAAAAATTTGTAGGGCTATAAAAGAGAAAATAAATATTCCTCACAGGAATAATAAGTAATGGCTTGTTACTAATATGAATGAAACTGAAAAAGGCATCCTCACTGAATGGAACTTAATACACAAATTTTGTAGATCTGACAATAAGAATATGAGAGATAATATTGTCTGGCACTTTCCTGATCATGATTGGATAAAGGTGAATTTTGATGGGGCAGGTAAAGGCAACCCTGGGAAGTCTGGTGGTGGAGGAGTCATAAAAAATGCTCAAGGTGTCTGTATTGCAACTTTTGCTTCTCCTTTTGGGGTCCAAAATAATTATGTGGTTGAAGCTCTCGACATGCTAAAAATACTCCAACTTGCTCAGGGGTTCAAATTTAAAAAAATTTGGCTGGAAGGGGACTCCCTAAATATCATCCAGGCCATTAAAGGTACTAGTTCTAATTCTTGGAATATTACTAACTTAGTTGAAAGTGCTAAACAATTATTAAATAACTATGTTAGTATTATCATAACTCATACTCTAAGAGAAGGCAATAAGGTTGCGGACCTCTTAGCTAATGAAGGGGTCAATTTAGAGGTTGATGTTAAATATATTGGAGAGACCCATTGTAAAAGGGATGTTAGAGAGCAATTATTTTTTGATCGCATCAATGGATCAAGTTAATATCATGATTATCTATTGGGGTCCGGATTCCAAAGACAAGGTTTGGGGGCAGATTAACTGTTAGTTAATGATTGCCTTTTGGCATCATTTCTATGATCAAGTGTGTGAGGAGGATTATAATAATAAATGTTGGTTTCGTGCGGCCATTAACATAAGCCTTAAAACTAAGAAAGAGACTTCGTTCTGTTATTCCAGAATTTTACACAAGAACTTGGGGTTATTCCTACGGACTGTGAAATACATCTTTGGGTATTTCTACTTGTTCAAAATGGGTGGTAATTTAAAGAGGAATGAGCCCCCTGGCTGCAAAAACTGGAAGAGTGAACGAAAAGTTTGGAGAAGGCTTCATAGATATGGCTTTACTGACTATATGGAAAAGCTACACGGAAGTAGAAATTCGGTGTCACATGGGTTTGCCAGAGGCTGGAACAACAACAGAGTCACCTTGTTCGGGGAGATATGGCAAATTGATGAGGACCTAATTGCGGAGGTTACGGGTCTTCAGAAGGAGGGTACTAAATTCTATAGAGACTGGAAGTATGCAGCCAAAGCGTTCAAAAACTTCTCGAAATCAGAGGATGAGAAGGTCAAGCTTGTCAAGAAAGACAACATCTCCTACTACATTCCCCAACAAGTAAAGTCCTTCTGGCAGAAAGTTTTAAGGGTTTTAATGGAGTTTCTCAATGTTGATGGTAGATTCACTAAAATCTATAACTATCATTTTGCAATCCTTAATCACTTCCGTCATGGGGTTAAAATCTCCTTGCCTTATTACTTAGCATCCTCTTTGAATGAGAGTCTGGCTGATCACGCTAAAAAGCCTAATTCTTACCCTATAGCCCATCAGGGGCTCATATTGCTCATTTATGAATACCTGAAGGAGAAAGCTAGGGCTAGCAAAGATGATCCCCTGGTCACTAATGCATATATTTCTGAGAGTTGTAAAGATTCAGATTCAGATGAGGATTAGCCTAATGCCCCTACCCATAAAAAATAGAGAGCTAAAACAAATAATGTGGAAACGGAGGTGCACTGTGATTTGGAGGAGGAAAAGGGAAAGGATAGTGAGACAAAAATGGAGAGTGAGAAGGATGAGAAGGTTGGTGAAGAGGAAGAAGGGGGTAACTCTGAAAACCCTTACTCTAACCCTATGGGCTCAGATAGCAGGAATGTCACCCAAAATTCTAAGGAGGAAGACAACCCTAATTCTGTGGGCATTGAGCAGGGTAGGGATTCAGCAAATACTATTTTGAATATTGCCCGTAACTATACTCTGGAATCCTTCAACTTCCATAAATGGGTTATTGACAACATTACTAGCATTCAGAGCAAACAAAGGGATTTGGAAAATAAGATAAACAATTTGATTAAGGAAACAAATTCGGGGAAAAAGAATGAGGAGACGAAAACCAATGAAACTGAGGAGGAAATCGAGATGGAGGACTAGCTGGAAAAAGATCTGATTAAAGGGGATTTGAAACATCTGGAGGATGTTATCAGAATTGTGAAAGAACAGGCCGAGGAGGATAAAGACAATATCAATACCTGGGTTGCTCGTACTGAGAAGGCTCTAAAAAGTTTCATGAACCACAGTCTTGAGGTCCTAAAAGTTTCGTCACAAAATATGAATGCCTTGGTGGATCACTTAGAGAGGAAAAATCAGGATAAGAACTTGGTAATCATTGAAGATGCACCGACCTCCAGCTCCACCCATCAAATTTCCAGGCGAAGGACTAGGCAAAACACCACTGAGATGGAGACCAAAACGAAAGACATCCAGCTGAAACATGAGAGCAATGATCTGAGGGAAGCGGCCAAAGCGATGATGCTATTGGTCCAGAATGCTGAGGAGTCTATAAAAGTGTTCAATTGATATGTAATGCTGGGTTTTGGATGCCAATTTCTTGTTGGCTCCTTGCTGTCTTTTTGTCCTAGATGCTGGTTTTTGTGCTGGTCTTTTGCAGCTGTTTTGTCTTGTTTCTTTCATGCTCATCTTTCATATTGTAAGCGGGTTTTGGGTCCCTTAAAACTTGTTTTTTCTTAATCAAAAACATTTACAACAAAAAATTATAACTTTCATCTCTCACTTAAATTTGTAAAACCATTGATTTAACTACAATGAATAAGGAAAAAATATTTGATTTATTGTTCATCAACTACATTTGCTTCGTGCATGCTTTATTGCCCAAATTGCAGTTAAAACAATGAGAGAAAACATACAATTTTTTGTTATTTATATTACGTTTATCATTGTAGCAAAAATAGTCTCATTTTCATATGCATGCAACATATAAAATCATAAAAATACAAGAACACATACCTTCATTTCATATCATCCAAAACATACACAAAATATTAAAAAAATAGTTAAAGTTTTATTATTTTTCATAGAATTGTTCATTTTCATATTTATTATAGTGCAAAGCTTTTGGATTCAATTTAGTTTAATATTAAATTATTCATTTATATCGTGGTTTTTTCACTTAGAATAGCCATAACATTCACTTACAAATATTGAGAAGAAAACATTCAACTTATATGACCTTTTGCATATGACCTAAGTAGGTTTCCAAACATATATTACATATTTAGCATTCAACGATCAAGCAACAAGACACCAAAAAATGAAAAATAATTAAAAACCATTTGCAAATCACAACCAATAAAAAATATTCGAACAAAAGCTTCAAGGAAATCTCGTCATGTTTTTCTCTCTTGAGTGAACCTAGCATATCACACTTGTGTCTAGGGGTCAAAGAAGATTGTATAAAGGTCGACTTGAGAGAGATGAGGAAAAAATCACCTACTCTTAGAATCATTGAAGAAGAACAAGTCCAAACCACTAAGCAAATCCAACAATAAAATAATCACACACTTGGTCATTGGGTTAGTGCACCTCGAAGCTATATTTGATATAAAATCTCCTTGTCTTGATATCATTGTATAACATACTTACTAAGATCTTAATGCCATATGCACATAAATCAACATCCCACAAGTAGCCCCAAACATCCATATCGCTATCATACTCCACAACAAAACATCAATATTCTACATAGGGTACCAAAAAAAACAAATATAATTAATATTACTCAGAATAACATTACATCTAACAAGCTTTTGATAGAGCTTCAACTCTTCATACAAACACCTTGGTTGAGCTTCTACTCATACTCATAAACTCAATACAGTCTTTACATCAGACTTCATACAACTCTACAAAGTTGGACTCGTTGAAGAGTGAATAAGAACATACAACTCATTGCAATATATAAAAGTAATGAGGTGGACTCTTCATACTAGTTGTTGGAAATAAGGGGAGGAGAAATAACTAAAAACAAACATAATTTATATGGCTCAGAATAACATTACATCTAACAAACTTTTGACAGAGCTTCAACTCTTCATACAAACACCTTGGTCAAGCTTTTTCTCATATTCACAAACTCACTACAATCTTACATTAGACTTCATATAGCTCTATAGAGATGGACTCTTTGAAGAGTGAGTAAGAACATACAACTCATTTTAATATATAGAAGTAATGAACTGCTACGGTGGTCTGTAGAGCATGGGCAACACATGGGTTATTGCCAAACAACAAATATGGATCACAACTCAAGGTATGAGAAATTACACATATTAATGAAAAATAGGATAAGCTTTGGAAGGCAGAATATGAGGTAAGGTTGATAAATGGCTTCATAATGCTGCAGGCTACCCTTTGTCAAAAAAATGTGAATGCACGATAGTAGTTGTGATCACATTTTCTAACATCTCCATGAAGAAGTTAGCCCACCTAATCCCTCGCCATTGCACTTAAAATTACCTTGTGAACCACAATAGTTATCTTTATCCAATCAAAGTAAATTGCGAGTGTGCCTACCACTGATGACTCCCACATAGTCATGGCGAATCAAATTTAGAGAACATAGTATGCTTATAGGGTTATAAACATATGTACCATCCATGCTACACATAAAATCCTAACCACAACTAAGTTTTTATGACAAGAACTCAAAGATTTATAAAAATTAGATATATGCATCTAACTTAGCTCTACACTTACATAAGACAAATTCATATATGCATAATTAAATTTACATTTGTTAAAATGGATTGTAGTGATAAGCCTACATGGGTAGCGGAGTTGGCTGAGGTCGTGAATTTGCTCCCCATTGGTTTTGAGTTTGAGTTTAAGGCCCATACTTACTCGATGCACCTAGTCTGCAGGTGATTGTGTGCATCCTCACCACTTCTTGGCTCCAACTTAGTAGTAAACAATACTAAAGTAAGACGCATTGGATACAAGATCAGGTTGTGGAGATACCCTTGACACAATAAAGAAAAAAGATTGGAACATAAACCCAAATTTAATTAATCCCACACCATTCATCTTAACTTTACCCCTTTTCTACACCTTAAAAAAATTACTTCTTAGCACCTATCACAACCTATAAATAATAGAATTCCAACTAAATATTATTATTTATTTCATATATACTATATTTTTTCCAGTTAAATTAGCACTACATCTATAAATGAAACTTAGAAAAAAAAAAGCCAAGTCTCCCCAAAAAATTAACTATCGCATTCCAGAATTCTCAACATTATTTTACCTAGAATAACCTCATGTCCCCATGCGGCTACTTATGAACATTTTCTGCTTAAATTTGAGGAGTTGGAGTGTTCCCATGTAAACTTTTAATTAGGGGAAAATGATAAATTAGAATCCTCCCCTATTTTAATGGAGGAAAATAAAAAATAAGCTTTGAAAAAAAGGGGGCTAGAAATAAACAACTGCTCATTGAAGAAATTGACATTGACTTCATCATATTTTTTAGCTCTTCTTTATATTATCAATAATTTCATTCGCAAAATGATTTAAGAGGATTGCATAAAAATAAGCAACAATTTTACTATTACGGGTGCTCCTCGAATCGCTCCTCAAAAAGTTGAGTGTAGCTAAAATAGCCGTTGCTAGCCAAAATAAGCTAAACAATAGCACGAGGAACTACCCTAACCCCACGTCACCATGCAACTGCTTAAGTCTATGTTTTGCTTATTTTTAAGCAAGGAAGGTGTCCCATGTAATTTGGAATCTTTTCTTACATTTGTGGAGCTGCTACTTAACAAATGAAAATAAGCTGAAAAAAAAGGAGGGATTGGAAATAAACAACAATTGCTTATTGAAAAAAATGCCACATGACTTCTTTCCATTATTTTTCTTTTTTATTTATTTGCCTTAAATTTTACCTCTAAATTTTAAGCAACGGCTGCGTCTATTCTGGCTCCAAAATGGACCTTTCGTACGTGTTAGAGACAGGTTAGTCAATTGCAGCCGTTCATTGCAAAATCGTCGGTGTAAAACGCGCGACTAACACGCGTGTTAGTCAATCCATACCGTCGTTTTGGAGCTAGAATAAACGCGCCCAAAAGCAGTGGCTACGTCTATTTTGGCTCCAAAACGGACCTTTCGTACAACGTGTTAGCGACAGGTTAGTCAATTGTAGCCGTTAATTACAAAATCGACGGTGTAAAATGCCCGACTAACACACGTGTTAGTCAATCCGTACTGTCATTTTGGAGCCAGAATAGACGCGAAGCTATTCTGGGTCCAAAACAGACCTTTTGTACAGTGTGACAGTGACGTGTTAGTCAATCGCAACTGTTTATTGTAAAATCGACAGTGTAAAACGCGCGACTAGTGTTAGTCAATCTATACTGCCGTTTTGGAGCCAGAGTAATGCGTCTCAAAAGCAGCTAGGGCATGAAGACCACAAAAAATTGAAAAGCAGCTCTAGCCAAAATAAGCGGCATGGGGCCAGCCCTAAGTTCCAAATTTTTATGTTATTTACTGATTTACTTTGATTTATGACGAAGAAGTTCTTACACCTTGTCTACCTAAAAAAAAATGTTGCAGCTCGGCGAGTTCGACTTTACCAGTGGTGGGACTGGGGATTTATCTCTAAAGTTTTGCACAATGTCATGTCTTTATGGTTCCATACCCTATTTTGGCTCTCTAAAAGTTTCGCAAAATCGTTAATGGAGGCAATACCAGCTCCGCCTTCATCTTCTCATGGCATACCGTTATCGTAAGCTTTTCAATTTTCAGTCTTGGCTTTATAATGCTAATAACATTTCTGTTGAACCGAATAATGTGATGAGAAGCATTTATCTGAGCCGTTCCCTGTCAGAAGCCAATCTTTTTGCAAAAACAAGCGGTGAATACGAAATAAATACTGACAAAGTCTACGATGCTTTAGACATTCTTTGTCAAGAGGGACGGTTGAAGGAGGCGATTCATTTTCTCTTCTCAACCGATTGGCGACAAATTTCGTGCGAGTGTGATATTTATTCCCTTCTCTTGCAGGGGTGTATTGATATGAAATCGGGCCGAGAGGCAAAGCGGGTTCACCTGTATATGATCAAGCATGGATTCATACCAGGACTTTTCTTGGGAAACCGTCTCGTAAATGTGTATATTAATTGTGGGATGTTGGATTATGCGCGTCAAGTGTTTGACAAAATGTCAACAAGGGATGTGGTTTCATGGACTACTATTCTTGCAGGCTATGCCAAAATGGGATTTATAAACCATGCGCGCCAAATATTTGACGAAATGCCCGATCGAAACGTGGTCTCTTGGAATGCAATGATAGCTGCATATGCTCAGCAGGGGTGTGGGGAGGAGGCCCTGCAATTATTTTGTAAAATGCAGAAGGCAGGAGTAAAATCTAAATCTGTTACATTTGTAGCCATTCTCAGCGCAATTGCCGGACTGGAGGGTTTAGAACCGGGAAAGCAAATTCATGCCTTTATTCTCAAGGCTGGGTTTGAGTCAAATGTGTTTGTGGGCAGTGCCCTGCTTGACATGTACGCTAAATGTAGATGTATAAAGGACGCGCATCAAGTGTTTGACAAGATGCCAGAACGAAATATAGTTTCTTGGAATGTAATGGTCGATGGGCATGGAAAATATGGTTCCATCTCAGAAGCTCGCTATCTGTTTGACAACATGGTTGAACGAAGTGTGGCCTCATGGACTGCAATGATTTCAGGATATGCTCAACGTGGGGATGCAGAGGAGGCTTTGAAGCTCTTTTGCCAGATGCAACAATCTTTATCGCAACCAGACCAATTTACGTATGCCTGTGTTTTTAGCATATGTGCCAGCCTTGCAGCTTTAGGTTACGGTAAACAAGTACATGCACGGATTTTGAGAATTGCTTTTGAATCATATACGCCTGTGGGAAATGGTCTTGTCACTATGTATGCTAAATGTGGAAGTATCAAAGATGCACACAATGTGTTTGACAAATTACCCCTAAAAAATGTGGTGTCATGGACATCAATCATTTCAGGATATGCCATGCACGGTTGTGGTTATGACGCTGTAAAGCTCTTTCAACAGATGGAACAAGCAGGGATTAAGCCTAATTGTATTACCTTCCTCAATGTTCTCTCTGCATGCAGCCACTCTGGTTTAGTAGACATAGGCCTTTCCTATTTTACTTCAATGACTGAAAAGCATGGGATCATACCAAACATAGACCACTATTCGTGCATGGTTGGCCTTTTAGGGCGGGCTGGATGCCTAGATCTTGTGAAGAATTTTCTCAATAACATGCCATGTGAACCAGACACTCGGCTTTGGTCAGCATTGCTTGGCATCTCTAGAATAAATGACCATGCGGAGTTGGGAAAACATGCGGCAGAAGCTCTTTTTCAGTTGGAGCCAAACAACTCTGCAACTTATATCCTTCTATCCAATATCTATGCTGCAGCTGGTAGGTGGAATGATGTTGCAAAAGTGAGGAAAATGATGAGAGAAAAAGGAATTAAGAAATTACCTGGATGGAGTTGGATTGAAATCAAGAACAAAGTGCATACCTTTGTGGTAGGTGATGAAGCATAATTGTAAATGGAGCAATTCTGTGAACACATTGTGATCCCAAATGTTGATGTAAAATATGCAGACACAATATTCTTAGAAAAAAAAACTCGTATAGACGCAATCCAATGCAAGTCAGAGACATGGGAACTAAGGGTAAGATTTCAGGGTGCTTTCTGAGTAACCAAACTTACACATACAGAGAATGTGCTCCTGCCTTCCACAGGATGCTTGTCCTTGATTGTGGATTTATGGGCTTATCCTATCATGTATATGGTGAGTTCCTTGCCCCAATCTTCTTCACTTCGTAAGGTGTTTTGAAACTTTTTGCAGAGGCACAAACCACTTCCATAGCTTTAATTGTTGTTGCAACCATGACATAGAGATAGTGACATTTTTGTTTAAAAAATTAAACTCTCTCCTAGCAAACTTTTGGATCCCTAGCTACAGTTCTTTGTTTTTAATTTTTTAATTCATTTTATTAAATGTGTAATGGAGGTGTGCCAGTGAGGAGTTTAAAGAGCTGATGTTCAAACTGTTTACATGGGGATCCAGATACCCACATAAACAATCAGCGAGTTGAACATAACACACTGGCCGTTTATGGACAGTGTGTTAATGCAGTTTTGGCATTCTTGCTTTTTGTATCTGTTTTGTGCATTTTTTAGTATTTCTAACTTGTGTGTTGGTGCTTCCGCTTTGGTTTTAGTGTTTCCATTGTTAATTTCAGAATTTTTGCCTAAGTTAACTCTTTGTTTGTAGGTTTAATGTTTCTACTTTATGTGCAAGTGTTTGTTTTGTTTTCACCATCTATGGGTCGTGTTTTAGTGTTTTTGCTAGTTCATAGGTTGTCTTCAATTTTGCCAACCATCTCAATTTGATCTTTGTTTTTCTGTTGTGTTCGCAGGTTTTAATTGTTGAAGCCCAAAACTTCCTAAATTACTAACGTGCTCTTATAGGATAGCTTGTCCAAGGTTGATTTTTTTTTTTAAAGTAAAAAATTAACCTCACATCTTAATAAGGGAATTAATCTGTATGTGTATCTTATTTGTCTCGTCCATGCAAGTAAAATTGTGTATGCCCTTTTCTTGCACCTTAGGGTGATGTTGAGGATCAAAAATAACTTTGCTTGTTTCTTTTGCGTGTGTTTTGTCTTCATGAATTAAACCATGTATGCTCTTTTCTTGTGCCTCGAGGTAATCTTGAAGATCAAATGTGGTTCCTTTCACTTGCATAATCCTAAGGTTGAATGTATGCTCTTCCCTTGTATAAATTCGTGATTTTGGGAATCAAGAATTCCATCCCTTTCTTTTTTCTTTTTTTAGGGGGGGTTTTATTGTCTTGGATTTGATCAACAAGAGTAAATCCCGAACCTTGTGTGCCAGTGAGTTATATAATTTCTAAGGAGTTGTTGTTTTAGGCTAAGTTGACATCCATTTTATAGTTTCCTAAGAGAAAAAGTAGGGAGTTACCCTTTTGGGCCAAGCCAAGCCATTAGATAGCATCCTAGTTTCACAAGACTTAGTCCTCATATACTTTCTTATATAAAATACTTCCAAGTTGAACTTATGCAAACCTAAGATAGAGAACCTTTTGGCCATTTGGTACTTATGATGCAGTGATAAGTGATTAGCCCTGGGAAGTTACTCACCATGTTCCTTTCGAAATGGAATAGTCGGCTATGGATATGGTCCTAAAATTCGATTATTATTGGTGGGCTCACAAGCCAAACTCTCCAATTGAGTAGCTAAGGCATTCTTGTGTCCTATTTCTCTTGTTTGTGCTAAATCCATGCAAAACTTGAAGCAAGTCTTGGCGAAGCCTAACCTAATCAAAGCAAGAATCATGAGCCCCCTTTTTGATGATTTTGTTAACCAGTCCAAAATTTCCTTTGAAAATGATGATGATGAGAGCCTTGTAAATCAAGACAAATACCACAATGATGAGAATCTTGTAGATCAAGATGAATATCTCGATAACCCTAATGGTTTTCCCAACACTAAATAAGGTTACACCCAACTAGATCACTTCCTACTTCAAAACAAAGTTGCCATGGTTAGGTACCTTATAAACATAGGAGCCAAGCTTCCCCCAAATTATAACCTTGAAAACTTATATGAGGGAAACCTTCCAAATCATTTAGAGCCCTGTAAATTAAGACAAATACCACAATGATGAGAAGCTTGTAGATCAAGATGAATATCCCGATAACCCTAATGGTTTTCCCAACACTAAATAAGGTTACACCCAACTAGATCACTTCCTACTTCAAAACAAAGATGCCATGGTTAGGTACCTTATAAACATAGGAGCCAAGCTTCCCCCAAATTATAACCTTGAAAACTTATATGAGGGAAACCTTCCAAATCATTCATCAGAATCTCATCCATCAAACAACCTATCAAACCATCCCTTAACCCTTCTAAATCCTAAATCCACCAAACTATCCATCAATCTATATAGTCCCTCATCCATTAAGCCATACATCAACCCATGTGAATCCTAATCCATCAAATCGTGCAGCAAACCCTCCATCAACTGTAGTATGCTGCTCTGTTTGCTGCCCAATTTTCTTTTGCACTTCTTTCATCCACTCAGCTATGAATTTCTTTTGTCAAACAGTTGGCAACCTTACTGATTTGCATTCTTTACTATGTCCTTTTAACTAGCAGTTTGCTTGATTGTTTAATGTTTGGTTTCATCAGACTTGCAAGTATTGCTCAGAATTTTAAAATTAAACATGCAACTTAAAATAAAGATTACCAAAGTAAATATTCTCTTAATAGTCACAGGAATACAAAGATCTGATCTGATTTGCAAATAACACCATATTTTGCCATTAAAGAACTCAGAGATTACAAACATATTACAAAATCAGAATAAGCTGTTCAGAATTTAACACAATATGCACCTTCAGTAGATTCTTCCACTATAGAATGCCATACCCAACAAGAAAATCCAATCGCCAATGTATGAACAGAAGCAATAAACTCTGAGTTTGCAGCAGCCCAACATACACTAAAATAATATGTTTAGCTTAAGTACAAGTCTCAGAATTTAATCAGCAGCAACTAGAGAAAGAAAACCAAGATCCAAGCTTTCAGAAAACTCCACGTCCAAGGCACAAATCTGCAAACATTGAAGCTAGAAACCCCAACACCTAGGGCACAAGATGGTCATGCCATTCCACGCCATTAATCCACAATTAAATATATACTTCAACCTCCAAATCAACCAACATAAATAAATCATTCAAAATTTCAAAACACTAGCAAACTCCAAATAAAACTCTAGGCAAGGCATCTAGCATCAAGAGTTTGCAATCTAACCGAAATATCTACAAATTTGTCTCTAAAGAGACTTTACAAATTTGTTGAAACCAACTGTGAATGCACTATGAAATACTTGTAAGATCTCTCCAACAAAAACCTACCAGAGTAGATCTTTCTCTACTGTAGAGTTAGTTTTCTTCAAGAGGGTTTTCATCCTTTAGGAAGGTTGAGATGGACCAAGTCCAAATCTCCAAAACCATGCAGGGTTTTCTGAGAGAGAAATTTCAGAAATAATAAACTCAACATGTCAAATGAGCTGTCTGTTGGTGTTTTGTTTTATCATCTACCAAACTCAGAATAAAATGTCCAAAGACACTCTATCCTCTCTTGAAAAATCCCTGCTTACGCTAAGATTGCTAGAAGATCATATGGCGATTCCAAGGTTTCTTTTGTCAAGTCTTGACATGTGGATAAGCTCAATGGGCGTTGTGATATGCTGGTAGTACACAAAGGGACTTACACTTGGATCGTTCAATTCACAATGAAGGTTTAGACAATGAAGCTCTATCATTTGGGACTTGGATAATGGAAACTGAAAAGGAGATAAGGGTTTTAGAAGTTCTAATCTATTCCTATGAATTCAAGAGATAATATTGACTAGGTGAACTCAATAACCACACTTTGCTTCGCCTCGCTTAAGACAACTACACAAAGTGGGTGCAATCTTCAAGGGACGTGCTTATGATCGGAAGTTAATCATACACAAAGGAAAGCTCAGACTAAGTTTACACAATGAACAAAAATCATCTGTTCATCAAAAGTATGAGCGGAGATACACTATAAATCAATAGATTCAATACTTATCAAATCTTACATTCATCTAACATACATGAAATAAAATCTAAACTATTGTGTTGAAGAAATTGAAAACCTTGCCAATCATTCAGATAATAGAGATTACAAGGCCTAAAAAGCACACAAGCAATATGTTATCCAAAATGACCTTCTCGCATCAATGTTTCAAAAACTTCACACTCTCCAAATGAGAGGAGGAAACCTTGTATAGGCTCACAAAAAGTTTGAATGGCTGAGATCGAACAGTGATCAAGGGCCCAGATTGAAAGATCAAAACCTTAATTAGGGTTTCCTAAAACTAACTACCCCTCGACCAATGAGAAAATTACATTTGGGGACACTTGGCCTTCTTGCTAAATATGAACCAACAATAAAAATAGAAGGTTATTGCATTGTGAAGTGTGCCCTCTAGAAGCTTCTGTGGATAAGTCAGGTTCATTGAACTTTGACATGTTGACTTGGAACAATCTGATTGGTTGGAAGATGACGAGGCGCCACCTCAACGTGTTGGATGTCTTCCCTGAATTCTCCAATTTGTGTGAAGAAATTGTCTAAGTATGGAAATTTGTTCCTTCTTGTCACCATCTGATTCTGATTGGGAGCTTGTCTTTGACTCTTCAGGAGATGAAATCCTTCAAGAAGTTGTCTTGATTGCTTCCATAGGTCTGGGATTGTATATGAAATCCCCCAAGAAGTCCAAAATTCTTTTCTATATTTTCACCAAGTCTCAGAACTTTTCTTTCTTGGTATCTTGAAATTCTTTCAAGTGCCTTGAATTTGGAGAAGAATTCCTTTATGCTTTCGCCATAATGGAGGAATTTGGAATTTCTTTGCCAAATTTTGGCCATCTTTATGCTCGAATGAACGTTGCTCGTGGACCTATCTTCAATTTTGACTTTGGCTCAAAACTCCATTTGTGTTTTCTGCGATGATCCTGCCTTTAGCTGCCATATATGACCTGCAAAACTAAAAGAAAATTAAGTTAAGGTTCTAACTTTGAGTGTACATTTTGAAGGTTTGATGGCAGAGTGTGCTTTGATTCTCCAATTCCTCAACACTTTTAGCTTTCAACAAGCTGTAACAGTGTAATCACTTAGAAATCTGAAAAATAAGAAAAACTCTGAGAGACTCATTCTGATCTAATAGGTTTTGGGAGTGAATTTGGTCTAAGAATGAATAACTTAGTCCCAAAATCTGTGAAATGAATGTTAAAATCAGATTTAAATTCTGGAAAATATGCGAAAATCAGACGAAGTTTTGAAAATCTCCTCCAAAACCTTGAAAAGTAGATTGAAAATCACCGAGAATGCCTTGAATCTTCATCAAAAGGTAAGGAAACAAACTAGAATACCCCTGTCACCTTGAGAAATAGATGAAAACCCTTGTTTGTCTTCTCCTCAATGCCTTAGAAAATTTTCGAACTGTTCTTGAAGCCCTGAAGATGCCTTAGAAAACCTTCAAAAGCCTCTTGAAATCTGCACAAAAACTCTCAAAACTTGTTGAAAACTCTTGAAACCTGCCAAGAAAAACTCTTAAAATTCTCCTCAAGTTTGAACTTTCATCATGAATGAAATGAATGAATGAATGACCATTTGTATAAACTTTCAAGTAGTTCGAATTTTTGCAATTAGAAACACAGCTGGTCCTTCCAACCTTGAACTAGTTTTGTTTCTATTTTTCTTCCATTCAACGAACCTAGACATGTCTTGTTTCTTTGTTGAGTTTAGTCTCTTAAGAAAGTTTCTATTTTCATTTCATTTGAACTCAGTCACTTGGGAAAGTTCTGATTTTGTTTCTAGTTTGAGTTTAGTTCCTTGAGAAAGTTTCTATTTTTCAGTTTGAGTTCATGAATCGAACTCCATCTTTTTCTTCTTCCAAATTCTGAAACTTTCTAAAACTTTCTTCTTTCCCTTAGCTCGAATTTTAAAACTTTCTTTCCTTGCTGCCAACCAAATTATTTCCCAGCCAAGGCGGACTTTGTCATAGATTTTCCTTATTGTTTTCCAGCTTGGGCGGACTTCATGAAATGTCTTCCATCTTATCGAGCAATGAGGGTGGACTTGGAAGACTTTCTTCTCCATCCACATGACAGACTTGGCAAGAGTCTTTCACTTCTCTTCAAAGCCTTCTACCATTGCTAGGCGGACTTTATCACACCTTTGCACCTCTTACATGGCGGACTTGGTGAGAGTTGTGCACCATGTTCAATCTCCTTCAAGGCGGACTTGAACAACTTCATTCCCCTAGCACATACATCCCAAGGCAGACTTCATTCATCTTATGCATTTGGTCTTTGTAGGAGGGTGAACTATATCATCTCCTTGCACCAAGTCAAGGCGGACTTTGTCAACTTCATGCCACATTGCTTGTTTGCTAGGCAGACTTGCCTTGACTTAGGAACCTTTCTCATGCCACTTCCAAATCCCTTGGACAGACTTGATTGATTTCATGCATCTTGTACAAAGGCGGACTTGAGGAGATTCATGCACCAAGGAGGGCGGAGTTCATTCATTTTAGGCACCAAGGAGGGCGGATTTTGTGAAATTCATGCACCATGAGATCAAAACTTCAAATCTTCTTAACTTGTGCAATACTCTTTGGATTTGTTTAAAATTTGAAAACCACTCATCATTCATCCATTGAATTCCTTTGGATCCCTAAAATTTAGGGAATTGGCTTTTTGAACAAAACTTGAATTTTGGAGGAATTTAACGATAATTTTCAGTGTAATTCGGAGCCAATAGTGCAAACCCTAGATCCTCTTTCCAAAAATAGGAGAAACTTCATAAAAATAGCCATTTCGGGGATCGTGCTTATAGTGCCAAAAAACAAAACTTCCTAAAAAATAGGAAAAAGCAAAAAGCAAAACTTTCCAAAAATAGAAAGTTGTCCAAATTCACTCAAATCAATTGCAATCTTCGTCCTTCAGACTTTCTAGGCACATTGACGATGTCTAGACTCTGTTCTGACCATGGCTTGCACAAACTGACTTATTACTTCCAAAACTCAAACCATTCAAAACTGACAAAAATGGTGCCGAGAAGGTTGCGAGACTCTAACAAAAACCTTGAAAGCAAATACAGGGAGGGTCCCCATTTGCAATGGGGCGATGTGTGAAAAAGGTCACAACATCTAGCGCCAATCTGAATAAATGTTCCCAAACATTTCAAAGATAAAATCAATCTATACCTAGAAGCTTAGGAAAATTCCTTCCAATCCATCAAATGACTAGAAAACATACTCAAAAAGGAAGCAAAATCTCATATTGGATCAAAACACTCATCTCCGATTACAAGTGTGTGCAAAATATGTTCATTTCCGTCTCAAAAGACCACAATGACTCTTCGGTTCCATCATGGCAAGTTATGTAGTTTAAGTGTTCTTTTGTCTTAACTCCAAAAGCATCCTTGGATAGAGCTTCGCTGCCAGCGAACGTCCATAGCCCCGACGAGGTTATCTCTATAATCTCACGAAGATTGCTCTACTTTCGGCGATTTATGTTTTTGTTATTGAGGGGTACACCTATAGAGATTTCCGCACACCCAAAGCCAAGTGTTTTGATTTTTCATTCTTTTCTTCTTTTTCTTTAGATATTCTTTTCTTTTCACATATTTCCACACTTTGGTTTGTAAGCAATGAAGCTCACATGGGCTTGAGCATTATAGTGGCGCTGAAGTAAGACTTTTGATGTTTTTCTTTTGTTTAGCCATGACTTCACCTAGGAGACCACAATGACTTAGAGAATTTTAAGTATGCAAAAATATAGTAATCATAGGATATTAGTGTCAAGACACGATAAATGATCCCCTTCCGAGTCAAGTACAAGTTCTAACCGAATGATGAAGTTGAAAAAGAACAACCTCGAATTCAAAAGTACTTCATAAAAATTATCCAAGAAATGGACTGAACATAGTTTAGCACAGACGCTAGAGTTCGTAAGATACAATGCCCTTCACGAATGGGATCCCCTTTTATTGAAAGCAAGACAAAACAGACAAGCAAACTAAACTAAGAAAGCAAAACAACTAATCTAAAGAAAACAAAGCAAACTGACCCGAACCATGAAAGAAAACCTACTCTAAACAAAAACCAAAATTTTAAGCGAACAACACTCAAAAGACCTAAGTATATACAGCTTCTAGCATGATTTCTCAGGATGTGTAGCAACAACAAAGCAATAGTCACAGTGCGAAGCCTTGCAAACTTATCTTTAAACTCGGAAAAATATACTTTTCAAAGTACAAATATGAAACTTAAGCAAAACTTCAGGAAAGATTAGTAACTGGGGCAATTCATTCGAACCATGATTAATCCATAAACAAGTTGTCTCTCCTAACTCTCCATTATCAAAATGATATTCTTTATAGTGTACAGTAGGGAAAGATACAACTTGGTGGTCTTCATTCCTAAACAAGAATTCTTGCTCGTCATCCATTGCTTCATCAGGAGGTCGAAGTTGATGGTGAACCATACCACTTGCATCTGACATATGCAGATCAATGTCACATTCCAAATTGGGTGGAGTGTGGCGGGAATTAGATTCAAAGGGAAATTTGGAAATTTGGAACATTTCATGTGCTGGCTCCTTTTGAATCCTTAACAATGGATCAAGCCCCAACCCGAATTGTTCTTCATTTTCTGTCTCTGTCATAGTTGCTTGTTCATCAGGTAGCGTTCCATTTTTCTCAATTTCATCCAGCAATTCCTCCATGATTGTGATCTTTGGATCGAGTTCCGAACCAAATTCCATTCATATTCTGCTTCCATCTCGGCAGCCCATTGATCATCAAACATTCCGTCTTGCCTTAAGCCACTTATCATTTCTTCCATCTCGTTCATGCATGATTGGACCTTTTCATCAAGGACTATTCCTTCTTGAAGTGCACGAGAACCTTTGACACCATCTCTACTTTGAGCCAAGTCCTCTATTCCATTGTATGAAATGGCATGAACATGCAAAACCCTAACACACACACATGCTTGCAAATGAATGATGTAATGATGCTCCAATGGATAGATGAAGAATATGTAGCTTTGAGGAATGCTAGATGATGAATGCTTGAATGCTTTATGCTTGAATGTAGTCTCCTTGCCTTCTCCACCTTCTCATGCTCTCACCTTATGATTGTGTGTTATGCCAAATGAGAGGGGAAGATCTTCTTATATACTTGCCTATTGTCAAATATTTAATTTTCCGACAGACGCTGACATAGGGGATTTATTTCCTACTCAAAATTGAGATAGGGCCTAGGGGCCAAGATAGGTTCCAATTAGGGAGGACCAGGGCATGGCGCGTTGGTCCTACCACAGTTTGGGCCAGGATCAAAGGGCTATGCAGGTTGCAAGATGCAAATATGAGGTTTGGTTGCATAGGGGAGGCATAAATAGGTCTCGATCAAGCATGGGGATGAGACTGGTAAGGTGAGGGCCCAAGATGCGGTCAAAATTGCAAGGGGTGCAATTTTAGGACGTTACAAGATCCAAGATCCATAAGCCTCATAAATCAAGAGACACTGCACTTGTTGATGCATAAAATTGAGGAACTACATCCAAGATCTAATTGAGGAAAGAGACATCAAGCTTAGTGGAAATGCACCCACATTGCAAGGTAAACAATTAGTTATATATCAAGATCTTTATCTAAAACATGATCAAACTTGTCCTCAACCAACTCAAGGTCAAAGCACCCAGATTGATCCCATTGATCTTAACCAAGCAGAAAAATCTCATCAACTTGTCCCAACTACCTTTGTTTGGGTTGGTCTTCTTGTGGATGAACAAATTGAAATCTCCAACAATTCCTAACTATCTAATGATGATTTCACATATTGTTTCCAAAGTAACACATAACCCATTGCAAATCAAATGTGTAGAATCATGAACTATGAAGAAAATGATTAGGCCTTCATGAACAAGGAATCCTTCAACCCATTCATTTTTATGCAAACCATGGATCCTAAGGCATTGGATATTAATCTTCTGATAATTAGAATAAGGATGTTAGTGGTACTCCAAGAGTGCTAGGGTAACTTCTCCCAACATCAAAACAAGTTCCTCTCATCGTTGCTACAAAGAGCTTGTTGCCACCAATCCTTTCATCAACACCATCATCCCCATCACCAACCTTTTTGTCAACCCCATTATCCCCATCTTCAACTCTTTAATCAACCTCATCATCCCCACCACCAACACTTTCATTGACCTTGTCGTCTTTGTCCCCAATCCTTTCATCGATTCAGTCATCCCTATTACCAACCTTTTTGTTGACCTTGCCATCCCTATCACCAACCTTAACCATCCATTACCTTCAATCAACAAATTCACAAACTAACTAACCTATTTCACAATGGCGAAGCTATCACCACCTTCATGGGACCCCACAATAAGATTTCCCTTAGGGATCATAAAATAGGTTTAGAAATCGATTCAGTGCATCAACATATCCCAAGGAACCCATCCAAACACCTAAAATCTCCACACTTGAAAAGTCTAAATCCCAAGCAATTGAAAGGCCAAAGTCCCAAAGATCTATGTGGATTTAAAATCCAATGATTCTAAGTCCTCCATTCAAAATCCAAAAATCTTGAACTCCAATATCCACGAATTCATTGATCATTTGGGTCCCAAAATCTAGTCTACAAAATCCAAGAACTTCAAAAGAGAAGACAGCCTTAAAGCGTCCCCTCCCCCCTCCCCGTCCTTGGTACTTGGAAAAATTTGACAGGGGACATATGGGACGACTAGCCATCCTCAGGACAGCTAGGAGACGTCCAAACACCCCTCCTTTGTCCCGGGGACGGCTAGCCATCCTCAGGACAGCTAGCCATCCTTAGGACAGCCAGGGGACGTCCAAACACCCCTTCTTTGTCCCGGGGATGGCTAGCCATCGCCTAACATACCCAAACACAATTTTATGTAATTTGAAAAAAACTTACAACCTTTCAATGCTTGTTCCGTTTATCTTGTTTCATACAGTGGAGAACATGTCTAGTATACAAGGACTTCTATAGACAATGTTGGCATGCTATATTCAATGTTCACTATACTGCTGAATACAATTTAAGTCATAGTTGGCAAGAAATGGCATTTTCATAAAGCAAAAATAGTAAAATAGTAATACCCATGATTCCTATTTACACACCCATGCTCACAAAGGTTCTATAATGTCTATGACGAATGCATTATTAATGTTATGATATGAATACTTGTAATCTCTCTATATTTTTAAAAATTTCCCTAATTTTTAACAGACGACCCTTCAGGTTTCCTCCACTCACTCATCCAATTCACACTTTGCAACCACTAGCTAGTCATCCATATCACACCATCATATCTATCCTCATTCTCACTTTTGACCTTGATAAGGAATTGGACAAGATCTTGAAACATGTTTTTGGCAATCACTCGATATGTACATTTTTTTGCAGCAAGCACTTCAACATAGCATCATAAATGGCACATCATAAAGTGGGGCATATCATTCCTATGTGACATAGTCCTTGGAGACCACATCTTGCTTCCCCTCTCCACTTCCATGACGAGTCCCATCTCTCATCCCTATCCTTAATCCCACTCTTTCATCCATCCAACACCTTCATCTATATTGTAAGAATGAGTTCTTTCCTTAAATGATTCAAATGCTGACCAATCCCAAGTGCATCATGCAACAAACCCAATCTCGACTCAAATTCACAATCTTAAATTTTAGATACCCAAGCCTTGAAGATTGTGTTCCCATACCTAGTATCCAATCCACGTGGCCAGTCCAAAATCTGAAGCTCCGCACAACAACATAGAAAGCTCCAAACAAAATCTAGCCAAGTAGCTCAACACATCTGAAAGCATCCACAAGTTTCATCCTCAGTCTTGTTGAAATCCAAATCTTGTTCAATTTAACCACTACATTGTTATTAGGATATATTGTTCCAAATCCTTGCATTGTTCTCAAGATATACTCTTCCTATATTAACAATGCTATCATCATCACCATTGAATTAATTAATCATTGGCTTTCAAGATATAATGTTCCCATGCTAACAAAATATCATCATCACCATTGAATTAATTAATCATTGGCTTTCAATTTGATTAGGGACAAAGTCTTGTTTGTCTTCTCTTTTCATCATTTGTGCATGCTTCTTTGTTTCTTTTGTTAGTTGATCCCCAAGTCACCTCATTACCAAGGTCATCATGTTCTTCCCTATCATGGTGCATCTAATCATATGCTTGCTTTGGTGTCAATGCGTCACACACTTGGCACAACATTATCATGATAAGGGTGCATAATGTCTAGTGCTCCAACGAATTTTGGTTGCTCACTATAATAAGGACCCCTTAAAAAAAAAATAATCTATAGCATATACCTACCCTCAACCATACCCGATCATCACATCATATCATTTGCATTATCCTTGTCATCATACATGCATATCATAACCCTTTGCATCCCATCCCCTTTATCAAAATCATTTCTTAATCTCCATGCATTCCTAGCTTCCTACTTCTAACCATCCCTCCTATCTATTCAAATTCCTTCCTTCCATTGCTCATCCGTTGCAACTTGGTTCTCCTTTCAAGAAACCACCGGGGTTTTATCAATCCACCTACTCTCTTGAAGGGGGATCCCTAACCTGTTAATTTTAGGATCAGACTGATAACAGTAAACAGAAAATAACAAATGCAACACACATAACACAGCAGTACCCTGGGAAAACCTCCCTCTTGGAGGTGAAAAACCCAGCAACAAATATCTCAGATTGTATTAGATCAAAATACAGTAGCAGACTTACGATATTCCCTTGCTAGGGCATAACCAAAACTAGGGCAAACTTATCTGTCATACAATAATCTGATCAATTATCCTTCAAGGGCAGAGCACTGTCACTGTGAATTAATTTGCCAGCCCAGAATGAAGGTGATCGCTGATCTAAATGAAGTTCGCCAATCTGAATACAAGTTCGCTGTCCTTGTCTGATGAATTCGCTGCACTTTGATCAGTCTGCCAGCCGTAGATAATTCGCCAATAAGGAGATAGTTCCCAGGTCTAGGATGATTGACATGCAGAAGTAAATCGCTGATTGCGAAGATAGGTAATTCGCTGATTGTTTTTATTGATTGTAGAATGATCACAAATCATCTTGAATATATATGAATTAATGCCTTCAATAGATCATAGTCGGCCTTGTAGTTTTGGCGCCAAGAATAGGATCAGACCTTTAATTACAAGTTACATATAGGTCGGCCCTAATTACAAGTTACATATGACGCCCAATTAGGCTAGACCAATACATGTTGACAAGTTGCATTATTGCGCAAGGGGTTCGCCCATTTAGGGCCAGACCTAATTGCTTTACAAGTTACACAAGTTACATGCTGCCGCCCATGATTACATATTAAATTATATCATCATTATGGCTAAGGCCGATAGGCTACTTAGCCATCAAACGTGCTAGGTCGGCCCCTAGAAGACTTCAACCTAGCTATACATCAACACTCCCTCTTAGCTAGGGAGGAGTCCTCAATAAACGAGTCACATAGTGACAACCATCATGGCTACTCCCATGAAAAATGCAAATGAACACAACCACCATGGCTACTCCCAAAGGGTGGGTCCATCATGGCTACTCCCATGAATGGAATTACACATGAACTCAACCACCATGGCTACTCCCATGGATGGAAACATGACGTCATCTCAACATGACGTTCACCATAGCTGCTCCCAGAGGGTGAACAAACACAAGTGCTTAGTCATGGAATGACATCCACCATGCCTACTTGCAGAGGGTGGGTCCACCATACCTACTCGCCAAAGAAACGGGACTCGGACTCGGCTCGGACTCGACAAGGCCGAATTAGACTCGGACTCGGGACTCGGAGTCAGACTCGGCTGGACTCGGGAAAGTGAAAAACTCAAGAAATTTAGAGATTTTTAAAGATTTAAAACTTGTTTCAGGCACCCTTTATTGAATACACCTTAAAGACACAATAACATCATCAAACTCGTCTCATTTGATTACATACACAAGTATACATCAATCACATAAGCATAAACGCAAATTGTAGTTGAAGGAAATAACAAACATAGATATATAAATATTGTCAAATGTATACAATATTACAAAACTCATGGAATAAAAAATCCATGTCATCATCAAATGTTTCATACAAATACCAAAGGTAAATACAACTACAAGCCTATGGCTCAGAGGAGCCTGCACCCTCCGGCCCTGGCCCCGACCCCCTGCGAAGGTGTCTAAGGTAGGTCCTGCATGATTCGACAGCCATAGCCGCTCCTCGTGACACCATGCCATGCTCACCAACATCAGGAACATCTGTGTCACTATTTGCCTCTGAATCTCCTGTCTGTGCTTGTGCTCTCCGCTCCTCCTCTGCCATGGCTATAGTCTCAACCTCTATATCTATCTGGTCGATCCAATCAGTGTCAAAATCGGAGGTTAAATTTTCTCTACTTCTATCGACGCAGTTTCCCCTCATATTTTTCGATGGGGGTTTGGGGGCAGCGCCCCCAAGGTGGGGTCAAGGGGTAGCGCCCCTTGTGCGCTCCCTGTCGCGTTACAGGGTGAGGTCGAGGGGCAGCGCCCCGCGAGGCCAAAAAAACTTATTATTTAATAAAGGCGTCGGGTGTTATTTTTCTATTGGATGACATGTTGTAACCCTAATTTTTCTCATTCTCAGGCAGAGGTTGTAGTGAACAAAGATGAGACTATTCATTTAAAAAAAACTTTTTAAAATGTTTTTTTTTGTCATTTTACTTAACCCAGCCAGTAGTCGAGTTTCAAGCACTGGACTCGCCGAGTTTGGCGAGTTTATGCCAAACTCGCCAACTCGGCGAGTCTGGCGAGTTTGCTCACCAAACTCAGCCGAGCCCGAGTCCGAGTTCCAGAGACTCGGCGAGCATGTCTCGGACTCGGACTCGCCGAGTTTGGCGATTTTCTAATCTCTGCTACTCGCAGAGGGTGGATAAACACAAGTGCTACATCATGGAATTTCTTCCATGACATCCACCATGCCTACTCGCAGAGGGTGGATCCACCATACCTACTTGCAGAGGGTGGAACGAGGGCTTTCACCTCAAATTTCTCCTAGATAAGAGTGCATTACCACCATGCCTACTTGCAGAGGGTGGTTCCACCATGCCTACTCGCAGAGGGCGGAACAAGGGCTTTCACCTCAAACTTCTCTTGCAGAGAAGAATGCATTAACAAGGGATTGCACCTCGAACTTCTCCCTCACAGAGAATAACTCATTAGCAAGGGATTGCACCTCAAATTTCTCCATCATAGAGAAAAATGCTTTAACCAAATCTTCATGACGATGTAGCTCCCTCTGAAGCTGAAATGTTAGGCTCCCTTTGAAGCTAAAAAAATCAGGCTCCCTCCGAGGCTGAAAAATGACAGTCTCCCTCTGAAGCTAAAAATCAGGCTCCCTCTGAAGCTGAAATGACATTTCCTCCTTTTAGAATAAGAAATCTTCTGAGTTGACATTTGACCTTGGCTCCTCCTGAGGTGTCTTTATGCCAACTTCTGTAGAAGAAGCTAGAGGAGTAGACTTGAATTTGCACTCTCGAGCATAGTGACCATACTTATCACACCTAAAGCATTGAATGTGAGATAAGTTCTTCCTTTTTGATTCAGAGACAGGATCTGATTCTCTATCTCTATCCCACTTCCTTCTTTTGCCTCTTTCCATACGTGTAGCAAGGACTTGACCATGTTGGCTCTTAATGGTCTTCTTGATTTCGTACATCGCCTCCAAAGTTTTAAACATCTCTATTTGTGTTCAACTTGGAGATGATAGGAACAATGTGGTCTTTCATGGAGTCAACTAACATCTTTTGTGCCTTGATGTCTTTCTTTTTCCATTGAATCTTTTCTTCATCTTCCTTTCGCTTGGAAGCTTCTCTGTTTACAAATTCTGCCAGCTCACTTTCATTCAAAGCGAGCATGATTCTGAATCTCCCTGATGTAAAGTTTGATGCCCCATCCAATCTGTCTTCAATTCTGAGGCTGTTCACCATCTTGAATGAAGCGGTAAGTAGCGTGAAGTAGGAGAAGTGAAGCAAACTACTATCAATCTGATCACAATCAATTCAAACTAAGCTCTGATACCATGTTAACTTTAGGATCAGACTGATAACAGTAAACAGAAAATAACAAATGCAACACACATAACACAGCAGTACCATGGGAAAACCTCCCTCTTGGAGGTGAAAACCCCAGCAACAAATATCTCAGATTGTATCAGATCAAAATGCAGTAGCAGACTTACAATATTCCCTTGCTAGGGCATAACCAAAACTAGGGCAAACTTATCTGTCATACAATAATCTGATCAATTATCCTTCAAGGGCAGATCACTGTCACTGTGAATTAATTCGGCAGCCCAGAATGAAGGTGATTGCTGATCTAAATGAAGTTCGCCAATCTGAATTCAAGTTTGCTGTCCTTGTCTGATGAATTCGTTGCACTTCGATCAGTCTGCCAGCCCTAGATAATTCGCCAATAAGGAGATAGTTCCCAGGTCCAGGATGATTGACATGCAGAAGTAAATCGCTGATTGCAGAGATAGGTAATTCGCTGATTGTAGAATGATCACAAATCATCTTGAATATATATGAATTAATGCCTTCAATAGATCATAGTCGGCCTTGTAGTTTTGGCGCCAAGAATAGGATCAGACCTTTAATTACAAGTTACATATAGGTCGGCCCTAATTACAAGTTACATATGACGCTCAATTAGGGCCAGACCAATACATGTTGACAAGTTACATTATTGCGCAAGGGGTTCGCCCATGTAGGGCCAGACCTAATTGCTTTACAAGTTACACAAGTTACATGCTGCCTCCCATGATTACATATTAAATTATATCATCATTATGGCTAAGGCCGACATGCCACTTAGCCATCAAACGTGCTAGGTCGGCCCCTAGAAGACTCCGAACTAGCTATACATCAACATAACCCACCTTCTAATATCATTTTTTTTGAATGACTAGGGCATCCTATCACAGATCACCAATTATATTTCATTTGAGTGTTTATATTTATATTCTTTGAAATGACATCACTTCTTTTAGTTGTGGCACCACTTCAAAGAGGGGCCAAATATAGATATTCAAATGTTTCCATATTTCAACTTAACATTGTCACACTTCCATCAATATGCATCTTTAATCTTGTATCACATCTTCACTAATTAATTAAATACAAGTGTATAATCAATCAAATTAACCCCCCTTCACTTATTAATTAGTTACCTTAACCTTCTTCCATCACTAATTAATTAGATAAATGTTTATCTAATTAATTAGGCTAGTGCACATTCATCATATCATTTTAAAATAAAATAAATCATATCCACTGAAATCCAGAAAATCAAACCTTTACATCTCCACTCCCCATTCAAGTTTATTGTTGATCACCCACTTACACTCTCCTCAAACATCCACATGTGTGCATCTTGACCTTCTATTTAAGTTCTATCTTGACCATCCATTTACATTCTCCTTAAGCCTCCACTTCCTTGCATCTCCTTTCTCCATGAAATTTAAAAACATCCTAGCTCTTCATCCACTTGATCTAATCCTATCCATCCACTTGCATCATTTTAATTCCTCCTCACATGCAGATCAATCTCATCAATCCAATCTAAAACATGACCTCAACCATTCATATCATGAGCAAAAAATCTATATAAACCCCCATTTGAAGGACATTTTCTATATGTGGTGGTGCTTCAAAGATATGGGTACATGCTGCCACATTGGGGCCTCTCATGAGCAACATATATTCTACACCTATCCATCCTTCATCCACACGAAGGAGCATATCTCAAACATCATGCAGGTATAATGCTCGTGTCTAGTCTTGCTTTTGCTTGTTCTTTTGTTCCTTCATTCACTGTATCCTAGGTGTGGTCTAATTTAGATTGAGTGCTTTATGTTTTTATGCATTTCCTCTTGTTATACTCCAAATTTCATTAACACAATGAAACTTTTTATGCAATTTGGAGATGAAGAAAAAACATCACAAGAAGTAGGGTATCTTATGTTGTGGAGTTGCTAGTAGTTGATTGGAGCCATGCGTACAAATCAATTTTTTATTTAGCCAATAGGCCATTCTATATCAGATTTTATTGTTGACTGCCAAATTTTGTAGTACAAAATACTTCAATTTTTATTTCACATACAAAAAAACTATGGCTTGCTACCTGTTCATTAATCATTGTATGCTGTATTACAGAATGATTAACATTTGCTCTCTTTGGGCTTTGATGTAATGCTTGTGCTTAATAAGTATTGGTATTCTCTGCATTCACAGAATACGCAAGCTCAAATCTTTTTCTTCCCTCTACCATCTGCCTGCCATGCAACAACATTCCATTTTATCTTTATTAAAAGAAACTTTCCTAGGGGTACTCTCCATTCTCCAACACTTGATTCTGTAATGGATTCTTCCATAGCCCTTGCTGAGGCCTCAAAGGTCGAGGGTTCAACTCTAGCTGAAGAAAATGTTCAAAATCAGCAATTGGAGTTGGGAAAGGCTCCAGCAGAAAGTTCTGCTGCAGTTGGCATTGAAAATGGTTCAGAGAGCACAGCTTGTGTGTGGTTTGTTAGTTCCCTGGTGGAGGGATTGGTGAGCACTGTGCATGCCCATGATGGCTCAACATCTGTAAAAGAAGATGTTGCAAAGGGGTCAAAACCCTCTGCTAAAACCCCAGATGAATTAGACGCTCTTTTTGACAAAGGTTGCATTGCTTTGAAAAATAATGATATATCATCTACGCTGTCGATTCTTTGTCTTGTGCTCTATAGGCGAGGCATGTATTTTTATTTATTCACTAGGCTGCAAATCATTTGTCTTGTTTTTTTTAAATTTTATATGAACCGGCTCCAACTCAAACCTGGGGTCTCCTCATCACCGTCTTCAACATGATAACATCCTCTGTCACTTGAGCTATACAACCTCTTTGTGTTTCAGGTTGTAGCTTACTTTTTTCTAAACAATCAATTTGTCTTGCTTTTTTGTAACTACTGGCTTCGTGTTTTTTACAAATTGCAATTTTTAAGCTGAATGCCTTAAATTGATTGTTCTTTTCTTTGTTTTGTTTGAAAGCATAAATATTCTCCTTTATTGTCGGTGGATTCCACATTTATTTTTAGTGGTGATTTGGTAAGCAATATTTGTGAATCATGGCATATCATTTTTTAGTTGTTGGATTGTGTAAGAACTAAGAAGCCTTTATTAATTTTCTCTCATTAAAGTTTTGTTTTCTTGGAAATTGTGTTTACAGCTTGATGCATGCCTTGTGATTCCTATGGAGCCTGGTCAATAATGAAAATGCTGTTTTAATCTTTGTCTATGTTTTAACTATTTGGAGGCTTTAGACAAGAGCAGTACTCGATAAGAGCTTTGGGGATAGACCAATATTGCATTTCATTGTGAGCAATCCGAATTTTTTCTTGAGTGCAAGAAGGGAAACATTTGATTGCAAGGTTGTAGCACAATTAATATACTTGCTTTAAAATGTCTTTGCTTGCTTGTAGAGGATTTCTCAGTTTCTGCAAAGGATTACCTAAGAGCTTTGTCTATATTAGAACAAGTGGATGAATCCCAAAGTCATCATATGGCTGAGTGGTATCCTTAGTGTTGCTTTATTGCTACGGGCAGTACTTAATAGGGATTCACCTTTTGTAAAAATAAAATGTACCTGCATATTAAATCATAGTATACTTTAGATATAGGGATCTACGTTGTCAAACTCATATTTATCAATATTATATGTATGCGTGTATGTATTTATTTCTTACAATTTGGTGCCTTAATGTTCAGTCTTAAATTATAAAGAGATGCTTCAAAATTTGTTTGGCTCTACAGATGCAGACCAAGACTCATGAAGCTCGTAGTCATTGTCAGAGGGCTGTTTGCATATGTACATCTTTTATGCAGACTCTGAGAGATGAGCTTGAGACATCCAAGCTTGAAATGGCTTTCAAACAAGTATGCTTCTGTTGGAGTCGTCAAAGATAACATAGAGCCAATAGAGTCAAAGGAGGAAGACATTGAAGTGCTCGAAAGACTAGTGGCTGACCTTTTAGATAAGGTAAATGGTTATTGGGGTTTTAGGCATCATTTATCAGGGTTGTACTTTTATAACAGCTTTTGGCATTGATATGTTGTACACATGGTTTGCAAATTGTTAATCTTATTAACAGGTTTTTGGCATTTACAGGTTGTGCATATGTTTTGCAAATGGTTATGCGTATTAAAAGGTTTTGGTGTTCAAAGTTTGTAGATCTGAAACAAATGATGACAAAACCATCATTACCTGAAGTTGTGTAGTTTTTTGATGATAAAAATGTGACTGAAGATGAATTTCAATTTGCTCGTAGTGGAGGCAATCTGAAAGAAGCAAAAGTAAGCAACTGGTCCTTAGAATTGAACTGTCATTCATCTTGGTGGTGTAGGGAGAGGTTTAAAATGTGGGGCACAAGTTCCTATTAATGCCTTCCAACAAAACCCAAGAGGCTTTCCTTGGATCACCTTCAGATTGCACTTTGTGGAAAGAACTGATTTCTCTTCTATGGAAGTATTGGACACAAAAATCCAAAATTCTGAAGGCCTGGCAGAGTAATCTGGATTCTGCATAGCAATCATGGATTGAATTGAATTCCATAAGAAGATTTCATAATCTAGCAGATGAATTTTTGGGGGATTCTTGTTGCCATCATAAGGGGGACTCAAAAGGGCTGTTGTATGTAATTTACTAGAATGTTTTACTTTTTAGTTGAATCTCCAACAAGGAATAGTAAAGGCCATGTCTGCCATTGGAAGCACAATGGTTAAGGAAGGTTAAATGGTAGAACGTTCGGTTTTGTATTTAGTTAGATTGTAGCAATTAATTAGGTTAGAAGACCCATTTAAATTTAATGGTCGTATACTTCATCTTAATATTGCTTGTAGAAAGTGTATGGTGTCTATTATGTACGTCTGTGAGGATGATCTTATATTATTATCTTTCTTACTGGAAATACTTTTGTAGTTGATGTCAAACGGTTTCTATATTTTTTATCAAACTCAATCTGTTTTCACTTGAACTATCAGAACTTAGACTAACTATTAATGTGTGATATTATACTGTATTGTTGCAATGCTTGGAGTAATGATTAATATTGGTAGGTTATGAGTGGTTGCTTTACTATCAATGCAATGATATTCATGTCTTCGAATTTAGTTTCATTTTTTTATTTTATTTTTGTTGCGTTGCCACTTAGTTACATATGGCACCTGCATCTCTTTGGAATGGGATCTTACTTAGTCTTTTCGTAGTCAAACTTCACTTAATGCCTTATCAAGTACATGGCATTTATTTTCATAGCATTGCAGTAGGGTATATCACGCATCTCTTTGGAATGGGATCTTACTTGGTCCTTTCGTAGTCAAACTTCACTTAATGCCCTATCAAGTACATGGCAGTTATTTTCATAGTTCGCATTGCAGTAGGGTATATCACCACATGAAATTGTCTAAATGGGATTATTTGTCTACATATTCGTTGCATTTCTAATTACCATCTCTTTGTACAAGTAGAATTCTGTGTAAGGGGAACTTGGATATCCGATGCTGGGGTATTATATGGAATAACTAATTAAAGAGGCTTCTTTCTTATGGGTTAAACTTTGCCATGGGACTCCAGATCAAGCAATTTAAAGGATGCAGACATCGAAAAGGCAAATGCAAGCTAATTTGGTATATGTAACTGAATCAAATAGCAAGCAAATTGATGAAATCAGGATGGAATTGAGATAATTGGCGGTGTAGGCTCTTCAACTATTCAAACTCTATTTGGACGAAAAGGTCATAATTTCTGTCTTATATGGAACAAGAGTGACGGGTATCTTGCTAGTCTCGAAGGAGATTTGTGCTACCAATAACCAAAATTTAGCAGGGTCTTTGAATCCTAAAAGTTTGCACAAATCACTATTTAAGGCAATATGTTTTAGCCCTTCACCTTATTGTAAAATTGGAAACAATATGGGTAAAAATTGATGCCTAGATCGAGGGCAATGTGGTATTCTATTTCACTAATTGTTGAGAACTTGTACTTTGAAAAGGTCACAAACTTGAATTTTGTATGGGTAGGGTATGTACACTTCATTTGTAGCACAGTTAAGTGACTCTTGCATGGAGTACAGATAGTCCCATATACTATAAGTCTATAAGCCATCTGTCAATCCAAAAACAGATCATTCAATATCATGAACTATAAAAGGATCCATTACCATCCATTTCCATCCATTTCTATATCTAATGCTGTTTATGATGCAGGACTATATCTAATGTTGTATGCAGGACTAGTTGGCCAAGTGTAGATGAATACATCCAAAAATTTAATGTAACTTCCTGATTCTGATTTTGCTATGGTTGTGAATCTTGTGATGAATGAGGGGTAGCTTGTTTGGAAGGCCCATTTAACTCACAAGAATCCCAAATATTTCCAAGGATCCGGAGAAATTTGATCTTGTGCCCTTTGCAGTGGGCCTCGCATATCCTTTGGAACTAAATTTACAGCCATGGCCATACTTGTCTTCAAACGTTGTCAACTATTTTGATTGGGATTTTGTTGATGCAGATATGAAGATCACAGCAGATCCTTTTCCTATATGTGTTCATAGGACCGCCCATAAATCTTCCTTGGCTAATATTAGCAGCGTAATCTCTTATGTTATCAAATAAAATTTCTGTAAACGATGTATTTGTTGATATTTTAAATTGGTTACGCGATCATTTTATCGTATAAAATTAGTTAGTGGTTGGTCATTTCACGCATATATATAATGCATTTGTGTTTGGTTGATTTTGTCTAAAAACAAATCTGCCCCACGTTAACGGATACAAAGTCCACATATTTGTATCATTTTTTTAATTGGAGGATTGACATTATGCAATAAGACGTGCAAAAGTGAATTTTAGTTTGGCTTTACTCTGTTGTTATGCGTTGTAAGGTATGCTCTTACCTGTACAGGACGACTGTATGCTTCAAGGGGACAGTGGTCAATATCGAGTGGGGTCAGGGTGGGGTTCTTTTGCTGGTATAGCGTTCGTGGTTATAAGATTTGTTAGACAACATATTTATATTACATATTGTCAATTTCACATGTAAATTAACAAATGAACAAATGTTTCTCATGCTGGATCTTTACATAAACATATATTCTATAAATGTTATATTGAAAAAGCATAAATGCTTTTCATTAACAAGTGAAATAAGTACTTTTTGCTTTATATAAAATATCATGACAATCTAAATAAAATGTCCTTTTTAAATAAGGTGTCCATCTAAACAAATCGTTTTGTTATGTGGAAAAATGCTATTCTCATGCGTACTGTTTTCAGGGTAAAATTGGTCATATTTAATCAGACTTAGAAGAGTAAATCATGAATGCTCTAATCTAATTAAACTAACTCTTAAATAACAATGAAATGAGATTAAATCAAGTGAATATAAAAGGACCACATCAAAAACTCCCTTAATTGATCCAAAATGCAGCTTCCATTGTTTTTCTCCAATATTGTGTGTGGCTTTTAGATATCGTATTGGGATTCTTGTATAGATTAAACACAATGATTTCAAAGATCACATTGATGAAAATGAAGAAATGAGGTTGTTTTTATAGTTTTTTGGGTGAGAAGGGGTGAGAAATAGAATTTAAGTGCTGACTGATAGTTAAATTGATTTTGGTTGATTAGTGAACTCTCTTGATTGATCCGTTAACATGATAGATTGATCTGTTAACTCAATTGATTGGATATTTGATTGGGTTGATTGGCTAGATGACTAAATTGATGGATCTTTTAGAAAAAAGGTGATTGAGAGTGAAAAGGAGAGATTGGAGAATTAACTAAGTTAACTGATTTGATTGATTAGTCATGATTTACAACATGTGCTGTAGGATTTTGAAATTGAAATCCATTTTCATATTAATTTTAATTTTGATTTTCGAATGATGAAATTGAGATGCACATTTAGTTGAAATTTGATGAAATTCAAATTTGGGAATTTGAAATTAGATGAAATTAGTTTGATTAACTAACAAAGATTATTTAGTTAAGGAATAAATCGCAATTAATTAAATAATTAATATTTAAGAAAACTTAAATGATTAATTGATGAAGAAGATAGAAATTGAATAATTAGCAATGTGGAAGGTGATGATTGAATCAGTTCAAAAGAAATAAGATTAAATTAGCTTAATTAAATAATTATTTAATTCATAGGACGATTAATTAGTACATGATTGACGAGACATTTTTAGGTGTCTACATGTACAACTGTTAGGGTGGCAATGAATATGCATTTGAAGTACTTAATATTATACGTTTGTTTATCACAAATAAAGGTAAAGCATAATAAAGGCTTTGTATTTTATCATAAAATGTAGAAGAATGCTTTTTAAATTTTTTTTTAATGATCATTTAAAGTTGAATATGCATTGTATTTTAAATCAAAATGTGTTGTTTTATAACAATAATCAATATTTTATGTTCAACTTTTGAGTCATTTGTTAAAGGGTAGAAATAACAAGACTAATGGTTACTAGAAGGTATTGAGATGATTTAGTTTATATATAAATTATATTTTAAATAAGAATATGACATTGTTTAAACAACAAACAATCTGCACTCCAACATACAAAAAGGAACACCATCTTGTTGCTTACGGATGAAAATGGCCAAATGATTACGAATGATGCCCAGTTGGGTACTATGGCTTCTAATTACTTTTACTAGGCCTATTTGGAGAATGTTACAGCTTGTGACCCTAACTGTTGGCCATTTGGAGGAATTGATTATGTGTTGCATTGATTTGTTGTCATTGATGTCAACACTAACTGTTTTGGTTGTTTATCGATATCCTTCTGTTCCCTGTAGCTTGTTTGGTTTTTGGTTGGATTGGATCATAATGATCCGATATGCTCCGGTATGTTTGGGTTATGGAATTGGCTTATTCATGTTCATATTCAGTTAGTTGGTTTTGATCTGGTGATCGAATGCTATCATGTTTACTAGCAAGCTTGGTTTGTTGTTCCGATGAGGGTTTCATCGACAAAGCTTTGTTGAAGATCTTTGATGATATGCATAAGTGGTGTTGGTGCGGTTTCTAGTGAAGGTTCAAGATGCTGATGGTGATCATGTTCGAGACTTCGTTGATTGAGATTATTGCTTTGGCGTGTATGGACCTATATTGGGTCTCGGTATTGTCTAGGTTATGGACCGACTTAATGTAATGTGTGGATTGGACCTCTCGATGTATTTCCGAGATGTCTTATGGGTTGGATATTATTTGTTTGGTCTCTGGCCGACATGTTTTGTAGTTATGTAATTGTTTTATTGTTTGGTGGCCGACTTTATTGTTTATGGTCAAGGGTTTGTATATATATGATGTAAGATCTCATTGTAGATCATGGCATAGATATATCATGGGATGTAAGAAGCGAATAATGTAATAATCATTCAGGCAGAGGATTTGATCGATAATTGGTGATCGAATTGGGTTTATGTAAGAGGATTTAGTCCTCCGATATTGAGCTTAACTGGAACTGTATTCAGGCATAGGTGATGTTATCTTTGCAGTTCATTCCTTCTTCCGGATTGTAGTATGGATTTCTATGTAGTCAGTGAGACTCCTTTTGTGTTGAGCAATGCACTCTATGATGTTGGCCTTCCTGCAAGTGCAGGCCCCTCAATTGTAATTCATAGACTTACTGCAAAAGTATTATCTGACTGTGGGTAGGCTTCCCATCGTGGTTTTTCCCTTTACTGGGTTTTCCACGTATAAATCTTGGTGTCATGTGGATGGTTTTTTATTCTCTGATTATTGTTTATGCTTAATTGGTTTATCTGCTATTTCGGTATTTGGTTTATGCATTTTGGTATTGATCTTTTGGGTTCTGGTATTAAAGTTTTAAATGCTTAAGGTTCCGGTAATCTGGTGACAACTGATTCACCCCCCTCTCAGTTGTCTTATGGTTATTTGAATTGTCTAACAATTGGTATCAGAGATCTAGTCCTCTCTGTAGAAGCTTAACCTCTTGAGGAAGATCCTATGGCGACTAATAGTTCAAGTTCATCTAGTTCATCTGGAGCTATCTTTCGGAGAGATATTCCTAGGCTTGATGGAACAAATTATAGAGTATGGAAAACTCAGATGGAGACTCATCTGAGATGTCTTGGTAAGAAGATTTGAGAGATCACAGAGAATGGTGTTACACCTCATAATCTGGCATCTAACAATCCTCCTCCAACAAACTTGGATAAGGATCTTGAGAATGATTGTAGAGTAAGAGAAGCCCTCTTGTGTGCACTTTCTGATTAGCAAATAATAGGATTAATTGACAAATCATCTGCAAAGGCTATATGGGACAAGTTGGAGACTCTTAATGAAGGTGACCCTACTGTGAAGATTGATAAACTTGATGGTTACCGGGTGAGATATGAAAACTTGAAGATGGAAGAAGATGAAAGGATTACTGCATTCATGGAAAGGGTAAATGAGATTGTTATGAGAATTGAATGTTGTGGTGAAACTCTGAGTGAAGATGAAATAGTTTTTAAAGTTCTGAGATCTTTACCACCGGCTTACAAGATGAAGGCTACTGCAATTAATGAATTGAGAACAATGGCTAATACTTCTGTCAATAGAGATATTTTGGTTGGGAAATTATCTGCTTTTGAGCTTGAAGAATTTGGACCTTTTGGAGCTGTGAAGTCTGAACTTGCTTTTCATGCATTTGCATCATCAACCGGCAAACAAGATTGGAAAGCTTTATTTGCAAAGGAATTGGATGATATGAAGAGAGAAGATGAAGAATTTGAGCAACTTGAAGCCCTATTTGCTAGAAGAGTACCTAAAGGATCGGTAGGAAGTAAGTATGAAGGAAAAACATCTTTTAAATGTTTTGCATGTAATAAGATTGGTCATTTTGCATCTAGATGTCCTGAAAGGATTTCAAGATTTGAAGAGAGAGCTAGAAGATCTTTTAAGCCTAACCCTGGATATCAGAACAAGTATAAGTACAGGAAAAATAGAGACAAATCATGCTACATAGAGGATGAGGAAGGTGTGACTGATTCTGATGATGAACCGACACAAGACTCTGCTAGTGGTTCTGACAATGGAAATGAATGAGTGTTCCTGGCTATCAAGGAAGATGTTCCGATACTGGAAGAGAATGTACCTGAAGAGAAGGCACTTGCTGCTAAAATTGAAGATAAGGATGAATGGGTAATTGACAGTGGGTGTTCACATCATATGACTGGAGATAAAGGGAAGTTTCTATCTTTGCAAGAATTTGATGGTGGTCTGGTTAGATTTGGAGATGACAAAGCATGTATGATCAAGGGAAAAGGAACTATATCATTGGATGGTAAGCACAATACTAATAATGTTTATTATGTTGAAGGTTTAAGGCATAATCTTTTGAGTGTAGGACAATTGGTGGATAAGGGATTTCAATTGCAGTTCAAGGATGGAAAATGCAAAATCATTAATAGATCTGGTTTGGAGATTGCAACCGGTACAAATACAAAAGGTAATATATTTCATTTGAATTCCGTTGAGAAGACATGTTTGATTGCACAAATTGATGAGAGTTGGCTATGGCATAAAAGGCTATGTCATGCGAATTTTGATTGCATTATAAAGATCAGTTCAACTAAGGCAGTTAGAGACATACCTAAGATTGTGAAGCCCTATAATCTGGTATGTAAAGAATGTCAAATGGGAAAACAGGTTAGAACCTCTTTTAAGAGTATACAAGACAAATCTAATGATGTTCTTGATTTTATTCATACTGATTTGTGTGGCCCTGCAAAGTTAAAAGTTTTCAAGTTGAGAGATATTTTATGCTAATCATTGATGATTATTCTAGAATGATGTGGGTTACTTTTCTAAGGGAGAAATCTGAGGCTTTTGAAAAGTTTAAAATCTTTAAAGCTAAAGTTGAGACAAAGACATGATTGAAGATTAAATGTTTAAGGTTAGATCATGGTGGAGAATTCACATCCGGTGAGTTTACTAACTTTTGTGAGAAGCATGGTATAAGGAGGCAATTTTTTGCTCCCTCGACACCTCAGCAGAATGGAGTTGTGGAAAGGAAAAACATAACTATCTTGGATGCTGCTAGAACAATGCTGATGGAAGCTAGTCTACCTTATATCTACTAGAGAGAAGCAGTGAGCACAACGGTCTATACATTCAACATAGTACATATCAAAGGAGAAACCGATAAGACACCTTATGAATTATGGTTTGGCAATACACCTACAGTTAAGTATTTCAGAATCTTTGGCAGTAAATGTTATATCAGGAGAGATGATATCATTGGCAAATTTGATCCTAGATGTGATGAAAGAATTTTTCTTGGTTATTCTAATGAAAACAAAGCATATAGATGTTATAACAAGAGATTGCAGAGAATTGTGTAGAGTGCTAATATCAAGGTGGATGAGCTGAATAGAAGTCAAATTAGAGTTTATGAGCAAGAAATGACAATGGAAATGATCACAAATGAACCGGTTACACCTTTACCAGAACAAAATGTTGAACCAGTTACTCCGGCAGTATCTGGAAATTCAACATTAATTGAAGAACCGGGAAGAGGAACAGAGAGTCAGAAGACTCCTAGGTATGTGAGATTGAATCAATCAAAAGATTAGATCATTGGGGATAAGAACAATGGAGTGATGACAAGAAGGAGATTGGCATCTAATGAGGTATGTTTAATTTCTCAAGTTGAACCGGTATCAGTAATTGAAGCATGTAAAGATGAATGTTGGATGAAAGCTATGGAAGAAGAATTAGATCAGATTGAGAAAAATAACACATGGAATTTAGTTCCCCGACCTAAAAGTAAGAATGTTATTGGAACTAAATAGGTTTTCAGGAATAAATTGAATGAAGATGGACAAGTTGTAAGGAATAAATCTAGATTGGTTTGTAAAGGATATTCTCAAAAGGAAGGAATTGATTATGGTGAAACTTTTGCACCTGTAGCTAGGATTGAAGCTGTAAGATTATTTCTTGCCTATGCTGCACATAAGAACTACAAGGTTTATCAGATGGATGTCAAGTGTGCAGTTTTGAATGGGGATTTTGATGAGGAAGTCTATATTGAGCAACCTGATGTTTTTTCACTTTCAGATGATACAAACATGGTTTGCAGATAAAGGAAAGCTTTATATGGATTTAAACAGACACCTAGAGCTTGGTATGCAAGGTTAGATAAATATCTTTTGAAGCTTAGATTCACTAAAGGTAATGCTGACAGTAATCTATATTATAAAGTCACTGATGATGAGATATTAATTATTGAATTTTTTGTTGATGACATATTTTTTGGAGGTGAAGATAAGTTGTGCATGAAATTTTCTAAAAATATGGAGAAAGAATTTTAAATGTCTATGATTGGGGAAATGAAATTTTTCTTAGGTTTGCAGATTACTCAGACTGTAAAGGTATTTTCATCTGTCAAAATAAGTATGCTAGGGAATTGTTGAAGAAATTTGGTATGGTAGATTCTAAACCAATAAGTACTATGGTTACAAGTGATAAATTGACAAGGAAAGATGTTTCAGCACCGGTAAATCCTACAAGATACAAAACTATGATTGGAGGTCTGCTATATTTGACTCAGACTAGGCCTGACATAATGAATGCTGTTTGTATTGCATCTAGATTTCAGAGTGATCCTAGAGAAAATCATGAGAGTGCGGTGAAAAGAATTTTTAGATACTTACAAGGTACATCTGAATATGGTTTGCGGTACCCTAAGGATGATGAATTTACTTTATGTGTATATACAGATGCAGATTGGGCAGGAGATGTTGATGACCAGAAAAGTACTTCCGATGGAGCTTTCTTTCTTGGAAAGAAGTTGGTTTCATGGATCAAAAAGAAACAATCATGTACTTCTTTATCTACTGCTGAAGCTGAGTATGTTGTTGTTGCTACTAATTGTACACAGGTTTTATGGATGAAGCAAATGTTGAAGGACATTAAAGTGCATTGCATTGGATCGGTAGTTATTCACTATGGTAACTCTACTGCTATAGACATATCAAAGAATCCGGTATTTTACTCTAAGTCAAAGCACATATCTATCAAGTATAACTTTTTGAAGGAGAAGGTGGAAGGAAATGAAGTTAGACTGATTTATGTGAACACTAAAGAGTAGATTGCAAATATTTCCACTAAACCTCTGCCTAAGGAATTATTTGAGTACCTAAGAGACAGATTAGGGGTTTCTGCCCCTCTGACATAGAACTGATTGATATTATTTGACATCAGTGTGGTATGCATTATCAGATATATCATTCATTTCGGCATTGATGTGGGGATGCTACTGCTCAGGGGGAGTAGTTAGCCTTGTGTTTCAATGGTTTATGTTTTTGCTTTGATATTTATGTTAGATTTCTGACATTGATGTCAAAGGGGGAGAGATATATGTGATAAACAGAGTTTTACAGAGATATCATTCACAGGGGGAGTTTGGTCTTTGTTTCAGAACTTCATTGCTATATCTTGGTATGGGAGATTGTTGGTTGTCTTCCATTGGGGGAGACTTATTTTGGCATTTCTTGGCACTCGTATGTTTTTCACATTTAGTGTTTCCATCAATGCCAAAGGGGGAGATTGTTGGCCATTTGGAGAAATTGATTGTGTTGCATTGATGTTTTGTCATTGATGTCAACACTAACTGTTTTGGTTGTTTACCGGTATCCTTCTGGTCTTGGTAGGTTGTTTGGTTTCTAGTTGGATTGGATCATCATGATTTGGTATGTTTGGGTTATGGAATTGGATTGTTCATGTTCATATTCAGTCAGTTGGTTTTGATCTCGTGATCGGATGCTATCCTATTTACTAGCAAACTTGGTTTGTTGTTTCGGTGAGGGTTTCACCGACAGAGCTTTGTTGAAGATCTTTGATGATATGCATAAGTGGTGTTGGTGCGGCTTCTTGTGAAGATTCAGGATGCTGATGGTGATCATGTTCGAGACTTAGTTGATTGGGATTATTGCTTTTGCATGTATGGACCTATATTGGGTCTCGGTATTGTCTAGGCTATGAACCGACTTAATGTAACGTGTGGATTGGACCTCTCGATGTATTTCTAGGATGTCTTATGGGTTGGATATTATTTGTTTGGTCTTTGACCAAAATGTTTTGTAATTATGTAATTGTTTTATTGTCTGGTGGCCGACCTTCTTGTTTATGGTTAGGGGTTTGTATATATATGATGTAAGATCTCATTGTAGATCATGGCATAGATATATCATGGGATGTAAGGAGTGAATAATGTAATAATCATTTAGGCAGAGGATTTGATCGGTCATTGGTGATCAAATTGGGTTTATGTAAGAGGATTTAGTCCTCCAGTATTGAGCTTAACCAGAACTGTATTCAGGCATAGGAGATGCTATCTTTGAAGTTCATTCCTTCTTCCAGATTGTAGTATGGATTTCTATGTAGTCAGTGAGACTCCTTTTGTGATAAGCAGTGAGCTCTAGGTTGTTGGCCTTCCTGCAAGTGTAGGCCCCTCAGTTGTAATTCACATACTTACTGCAAAAGTATTATCTGACTGTGGGTAGGCTTCCCACCGTGGTTTTTCCCTTTACTGGGTTTTCCATGTATAAATCCTTTTGTCATGTGGATAGGATTTATTCTCTGATTATTGTTTATGCTTAATTGGTTTATTTGCTATTTTGATATTTGGTTTATGCATTCTAGTATTGATCTTTTGGGTTTCGGTATTAAAGTTTTAAATGCTTAAGGTTCCGGTAATTTGGTGACAACTGATTCACCCCCCCCCCCTTCAGTTGTCTTCCGATTATTTGAACTATCTAACACTAACATGGAGGAACAATTGTTAAACTACTTATCTATAGCTATATGCTTGAAGCATAATGCCCAACTCATATCCCCCATTACTAATGACGAAGTTAGACTTGCCACCTTTTTCATGGGAGTCTATAAAGCCTCAGGATTGGATGGCTTCCCCCTAGACTTCTTTTAGGAATTTTGGGATATTGTGGGTTATGACATCACTATGGTGACTAGAGATTTATTTCGTGTTGGTAAAATCATAAAGAAACTTAACAATTCTTTTTTCGCTCTGGTTCCTAAGATTCTTGATCCTTCTAGCTTGTCAAATTTTAGACCTATTAGTTTATGCAATACAATCTACAATATATTCTATAAACTCTCGTTAATAGAATTAAGCCCATGCTTGGATCTCTTATCAATGTTAACCAAAAAGATTTTATCCTAGGGTGCCAAATCTTGGATGTAACAATCACAACACATGAAATTACACACTCAATGGATAGGAGTCATCTTCTAGGTATGACCCTTAAACTTGATATTTCCAAGGCCTAAGATAGAATCAGATGATACTTTCTCTTTAAAGTCCCAAAGAAAATGAGGTTTCAAGATAAATTGATCAGCTCAATAAGAGAATGCGTTACCACAATTAAGTACTTAGTCCTGGTGAATGGAGTCCTCAAGGGTTTCTTTGGGTTTGAAAGGGGAATTAGACAGGGGGACCCCCTCTCCCCTTACGTTTTTATCATGTTGGCCGAGGTGTTAGGCGAGAAATTCTTGAAGCTTGTTGTTGATAGTAGTCTTAGAGGTGTCAAAAGTTGTGTCCACTATTTCAGCTTCCACTCTGCAACAATTTTTTGATGATATTATTTTGTTTGGTGTGGCTTCGGTGGGGGAGGCCTCAAGATGGAAGAAATGCTTGAACCACTATGCCATGGTCTTTGGGAAGTGTATTAATTATGAAAAAAACATCATCTACTTCTTCAACACTGTGCTTGAAAAGAAAAATCCAAATTATCTTAGGTGGTCAATGTGCTATCCTTCTTGGGGTGTACTTGGTGCTTCCCTTACTATGAAGGAGGTCACCCTTACTTTTTGGAATTCTATCTTTGAGAGGTTGCAAAAGAAATTGGTTGGTTGGAAGGACAAATTCCTTAGTGATGCTGTCAAGTTAAAAAAAAATGTTGCTTCTCTCCAAGGCATACTTGTTTACTTCCTCTCCTTATTCAAAATCCCTTTGAATATCATTGAAAATTTTGAGAAAGCCCAGAGGAACTTTTTGTGGACTGGGGTGGAGGAGAAGAAATACTTGCTTTGGTTAGTTGGGATAAAATTTGCCTTTCTAACAAATTTTGTTCACTGGGCATAAGGAAAATTAGCCACCTAAACAAAGCCTTGATGGCTAAGATATGTTGGAATCTTACTCTAAATAACAAATATTGGGGAACAATAATGGGTGCCAAATATCTTAACCATGAAAAGTTTTACAAGGTCCTCTCTGATTCTAGCTTGTCAAGTGGCTCCAAGATATGGAACAATATCCTTAAGATTCGTAGATTAATATTTGTGGGCCTTAAATGGTAGGTGGTGAATGGTCGTATTATTTTCTTTTGTGAGGATATATGGTTGACTGATTGACCACTTGCTACTCACCCCATCTATAGAGATCTTTGAGCTAGACATATGGTTTTTATGGCACTTATATTTCAAATTACCTTTCACATAATAGTTCTTGGAAGGACTTGAGAATTTGCTGTCAAAATCAAGGCAACCTACTACATAAAGCCTCTATGCTACAATATGTTAAACAAACTAGGCTCTCGCTCTTCCCCTAGGGAAGATAAATTTGTCTAGACCAAGAGTTCTAAAGGATATTTTTTAGTTAAATTGACTTATAATATGTTGTTAAAGGAGGACAACAATGGTGGTATTTGGTGAAAATTATGGAATTTCCAAATCCTCCCTAAGATCAAATTTTTTTGGTGGACTGCGATGCACAATAAAATCCTAACCCAAGATAATCTTAGCAAATATGGCTTCCAATTTCAAGATAGATGTGTTTTGTCTAAGAAAGATGAAGAAATGATCCCACATATCCTCCATTGCACCTTCACTCACAAGGTGTGGGGGCATGTGCTACAAAAGCTCCAAATTAGTTGGACTATGACCAAAGTGCTGCCTCCCCTTGTTTATAATTGTATTGGCCCTTCTCAGCACCCCCTCATTAGGGAATTATGGAAGTAAATACCTCCTCACCTTTGTAGGAGTATCTAGAAAGATAGGAAGAATTAGATCTTTAGGGATGAAGAAAAGACCTTGGAGAAGGTGTTTTTGATTTCTATAAGCTCTTGCAGGACAACATATTTGTTTCCTTGTGGGCATGATTGTATTACCTTCCCACCCCCTTTGATGCTATCCTTGCAAGGAATTGGAGTCTTCCAAATTCTTACTCTAGGTTTGACAATTCTAAGAAGATGACCCGACTCAATAATAATTGGTTACCCCTTTGTTTGCATGGTGCAAAATAAATTTTGATGGGGTAGCCCAAGGTAACTCGAGCCCTGCTTGGGGGTGGGGAAGAGAAGGGTAGAATAAGACACCCTACCAAGGCGTTGGTGGTAGGTTATGGGGGAGGTATTTCTCTTGGCACAAAAAATATGGCGGAGAGAATGGCTCTTCTCTAGGGGGTCAAGTTTTCCCTTTCCATTGGCATTAGACACCTAATCATTAAGGGTGATTGCAATTAGATTATTGATGTTATCAAAGGTTATAACACTCTGGGTTAGATCACGAAGGATATTGACATTGACATTCACAAACTTCTTATGGGTCTTCAATTGTTCGAGTTGAAACACACAAGGAAGTGAATAGCCTCGTTGATGCTATGGCTACCTTAGGGCTAGATACTTTGTCCTTGTGATATTGGCAAGGCTTAAAGTGCTAACTAAAAAATGTGCAAAGACACTTTTCTAAGGAGTGAAACACCAATTATAGCTATAATGGTTAATAAAACTGATGTTTAGGTTGCCTGGATCCCTTCTCTACTTAGGTTTATGTGTAGGATGGGATGGGCCATAATGATCTATAATTCAATGTTTGAATGTTACTAGTGGGGTTTTTAAAATTGGATGGTCATGTTGATTGGGATGAATATGTGGTTACCTCATTAGCATTTTAGTGGTGGTGGGTAGATCGCCCCGAGGATGTGGATTCATTGTTGGATTGGTTGTGTGGCTCCTCTAACTTAATGAGAGTCTTCTCAGCTATGTCATGTGGTGTGGTGGCCTACATGGTGACTTGGCGCTCTATTAGATGGCTTGCCAATGTGGTGCTCACTTTGTGTGACATCAGGATGTGGCTAGTCCTTATAATAATGACTGTTGTATCGCCTATACATCCCAAGAGATTCAAAATTTATTTTATCTCCATAATTGAAAACCAACATTTATTTCTAATTATTTGGTGGCGATAGTTTGCGCATGGTTTTCCTTACCTAGATTTTTTTTCTATACCACTAGTGTTGGGAGGCATATTTGGTGATTAATATGGATGGTACCTTTGTAATAATGTATATTACTACAACACACATCCCATCTACTTATTTCCTTTCTAGGATTTTTCCTTTTTTTTGACTTTCTTGTTAGCATTTGGTGAAACAGTAGAAAACTGCTAAGTTTGGGATTTTTGCTACTATTATGAGATTGGGGAGTGATGGAATAAGGATTGATCCCAACACCCATTTTGAATTTAAGGATAACAAAATTATTTGGCATATGTGTTCGAAGGGTGGGGTCTCATAGTTTATTAAGTGCATTAATGGGTTTGATGAGAACCTTTCTATCCAGTTTGCAATTTCATGGAAAAATAGAAAAGTTATTGTGGGTGGTATCTCATTTTAAATCAATGGGGATGTCATTGCTAAGGTGATTGGTCTATCCACTAGGGACATGAAGTGGAAAATGTAGAGTAGGGTCATTGACAATGATAGCTTGGCCCTCTTCTTCAAGGAGGGTGAAAAACCAACCAAACTGCATGGTAGGTTTAATCATGAGGAGCCCTGGAACTAGGTATGTCTGATGATAATGAAATTCTTTACTTTGGAAGGAATATTTAAGGTGTATTATTACTACCATCTCCTGCTGCTCAATCATTTTTGTCATAATTCCTTGATTTTCTTTTCGATCTTCCTTTTGAACTCTTTGGAGAACTCCATAAAGGATGCCTTGGAAATGGCCAAAAATCCCAACAAGAAGGCCATCCCACTCCACTAGGGGCTTATTTTTCATCAATACCATTTTCACTTAGTCCTGTGCCCACCTAAACCTATAAATTGTTGGGGCTCCCTAACATTTTGATTCCCTACCCACAACTACCATTTTGGACTCTCCTAGTGGTCACTAGAGAAAAAAAGATCACTTACATATCCCGAGTATTGGCAAAGCCTCCCCCTCAAAAAATAATTTAACTCCTAAGTCTCCCTCTTGATTCACCACCCCCACTACCTCTAGCTCGCTTACCTCCCATGGGGTGAAGTCCACTCCTAAAATGCCCCTCTTTGTGCACAACCTTGTTATCGAAGTTCTTTATGACCTTAAACAGTGTAATACTTTCACTAATCTAGGTAAAAGAGGGAAACTCAAGAAATCTATTCCATTGGCCAAGAAAGTGAAGAAAAACTTGGCCTAATTTCATATTAAGGAGATTGACAATGACGAAGATGCAGCCCAGGCTAGTAGGGAGGAAGAGAATAAGGATGCATGAAGCCCAAATCCTAAGAGGTATAAAAGTATTTCAGGTAGGTCTATAGACAAAGGTAAAGAGAAGGTGGACATAGATGAGAATGATGAAGATTATGCAATGGAGGAGGAGTATGAGGTTTCTAAGAATGAGGATAACTTGGAGAAGACGACTAGAAGTTAGTCTAAGAAATCCCACCACCTAGACAACATCAAGATGACACCTTTGGACCTGACTGAAAATGAACACATGTACAAATATTCTCACCTAATTGAAGAGACCCACTAGGCTAGGAAGGCTCACACTTGCACCAAATGTGATGCCACCTAAAGGTGAAGGTTTGAGACCTTGAATATAGGATGGTGAATCTTTCAAGGTTCAACTCAAAAGAGATGCACAAGTCTACTACAGCACTCTACCTACTATAGAAGAAGGTGCTTGAGAAGTATGGTGAATAATGGAAACTATAAGGACTTGTTTAAATTCCTCACTGAGGTTTGGAGTGGCCTATTTTTTGAACCACTTTCTTGGCTATTTTTTTTGGTTTTTGGGTAGTTTAGTTTCAAAAATTCTTAAGACTTTAATGTTGTTAGATTTATTAGGCTAGACTATTTTTTGATATTAAGTGTAATGCTTGCCAAAATACTCTAGAGAAACTAACCATCTAATATGCAAATAGAGATTTTTTTTTACATCATCTAATGCAACACATGCAACTAATTACTCACATGCATTAAGCATCCATTTACAAGGTATTACACATATCTATCATGATCATAACATAAAAGCAGTGTTCCCAAGCATAAATAAATATGACTCAATAATTGTCTTTCCCTAGGGTATCTCAATGCCATTACTTATTAAATCATCAAGAACATATCATCATAAAAATAACATCATGATTAATTCTATAATCCAATGCATTCTAACACAACTAACATTACCATTTTCATGCATATATATGTAAGATCATTCACCAATATAAATATCATGATTACAATCATGCAAATGCCATTAACCCCCTTAAGATTCATTTTAATAACACCAATCCAAATGTTCTTAATTCTCATTTTCTTATTCATTACCTCAACATCATTATTCCATTCTTAATATTATCTACCACATGCCCGATTCACTTCCTTAATCACAATATACATTCACATAGCTCTAAATGCACATCCATACCATGAAGTAAGCTCAATTAGGAAACAAATTCTTTTCCAACTAAAGCATAAATGCTAACTCCTCATTTCTATAAATGAACAATATCCAAAATACAACAAGATTTACAGCAATATGTTCTCTTACAAGGATTATTATCATCATCCTAATATCCCATCTACCATTACATATGAATACATTATCCATTTTACATCAAGGAGCATAGCACTCAACTACAAATACAATTATCTCATGAATTCTATAATACATATGTAATGTGTATCAAATACATAAATCTGCTACAAATATCCATCCATAATATGAAGAGGTAAGAATCCACACCACACACAAGAGCATCCAACAAAGAAAATCCCAATGGAAGAAGGCATCAAACCATCTGACCATGTGGAAACAAAGGAACGACCCCCCATGCTAGGAGATGACACAAGGTCCCACACACACTCTAGACCTAGGTTGACACCTAACAACCAAAGAGATCTCACAAGACAATAACCACAACTGTAAACAACCACATGAACAAATGAGCCAAATCACATCACGACTAAATCAAAGTAATAAAATCCTAGAGGCATATCAACAACCATGGCGTAAGGAACATGGAAACATGTGGGGAAGAGTTTCATCACATGCTATCCTCATGAAGAAGGGCATATTAATATATAAACATCAAGATCTCCACCCAACACTACAAGAGCTCCACCCCCATCCCTGATAGACATGTGGAACCATCTCAACCTATGAGAGAATCAAGGGAGTTTGGTTTACCATCTCCACGATCTTCCCAAGCTCATCCCGAGTCTCAACTCAAGGTCTATGAGGTGGGGCACCAAAATACATTTATTATCTTTTTTAGATGAATCCTAATTACCCAACCCATCTAATTAATTACTATGGTTATCACTTGTTTAAATCAAGAAAACCTCCAATGTGATTCCTTGTGGTCTAGACTCCAAGCATCCTTACAATAAACCTCTTAGCAACCTATACTCTCATGACCACCGAACATGACATGGAAGTCCATTCTCTCTAACCATGTTCCAAGACCTTAGGGTAGCACAAAAATACATCAATAAGGAGGCTCAACCATAACATCATAAAATATCCATATATACATAAGCAACAATAACAAATGCCAATGCCACAATGCCAATAAGAATGTATCATGAGCCTCAACAATTAACCAATAAGCAAGAGCAAGGCAACATCCACTTGCTCAGCCAAAATAATATAATCCTTTATAGTGAGGAACACATCATCTCACTGGAGCTATCATAAATCAATCCTCTCCAACAAGGAATGAACCATCCTATTGAAGCTAATATAATACATCCTCAACAACAAGGCACAAAACATCTTGTCAGAGCCAAAAAAAATCATATATCCAAATTTGAACAATATCCAACTTAAGAAATCACAAAGATATCGAAAATAGCCTCTGGTACAAATAACATAACCAGAAAAATCATCTCATACTGAGAAAAAGATGACAAAACAATAAACAATACATTCTAGCACATTGCCTAATTCTACAACGCATCTACACATTTCTGCAATGCATATGATTAATTTTGCAATGCATCTAAGTAATTTTGCAGTGCATATGATTAATTTTATAGCACACCTACCTAATTTTTCAACACATCTACTACAGAGAGGTAGGATGACTTAGGGACAAATAGATTTATGACTAAGTGCCAAAAATACAACTAAGTCAATCAGGTCGACGAAAGAACCAATCAAGTAGGAACACCATTTAAAAATCAAGGATTGAATCAACTAGGAATTGCAAAATAAATAGCACAAAATGTATCATTCGACAAAATGATAAGCTTATGACAATACCCAGGAAATGTAATCAATTCATTCTCGATAGACACAAAATTAGCTGGCTTCCTATAATAAATCAAACACATGAAATACAATTTACCCAAAGTTCCACATATACAAATATATAAATGTATATAATTAAAACTGAACAACAAATCTCTAACTCCCATCCCTATCAGACAATATTTTACAAGCAACCTTTTCAGAAAAAAAATCTAGGAAGGATAAAACCTCCAACCTGGAAATTGAAGAAATGGTCTAAGAAATTTGATGAAGAACAATCCAAATCCAAGCTCCAATTCTCAAATCCAAATCCAAAGCCAAAATCCAAAATCGAAACAAAGAATTCTTCAGAAAATGCAGATAATTCTCCAGCAAGCCAACCCACAACAATGCTTAGAAAGCCAAATAAATAAAAATACATTAAAAAACTATGCAATAAACCGACCAATCATAATAATCCATAAAATAATATTTCATACCTACCATGCACAAAATCGAGGTAAGAAATTATAATAAATAATATTATTTACTTACCCAATCTCTCAACCAATAGTAAAATAGGGTAGGTAGAATTTTCAATATTTAATTAACCCAAATAAGTAAAAGAGAATTTAAATAATAAAAAATAACCAATAATAAATAAACCAAGGCAATATAAATAATTACCCAATAAATATAAAGCCACAATAATAACATTAGATCAATAATAATTAAACAATAAATAAATAAATATTCAAACAACATTAAATCATTAAATAAATATGAAAGCACTAAATAAATATAAACCAAATAAATCAAAGCTCAATAAACATTAATCAAGGTAACATAATAAATATTAATAAATCACCCAATAATAATTAAATATCAAAACTATACATTAATTTAATTTAACATTAATAAACTATATGGACCAAATATTAATTAATTAGATAATTAAATACTCACAATGCCACAAGGAAACCCAACATAGGGTTAAACATCCCAACACAAGATACTAATATGAAGACTCATGCCACGACACTCAAACTGACAAGGGTGAGAACTTAAGCCTAGAGTGTGTAGAAGGAACTCATGCCTGATGGTATGATGAAAGAATGAGTATCCGGTCAACTACTGAGAGGGGGGGGGGGGGTGGTGAATCAGTAGATAGAAAAACTGATACAAACTTCACCCATCTCAAAAATCAATTTCTCAAAGTAAACTTAGAACTATCAATGTAATACCATTGTCAAGATAAAAACTCATAAGATAAACCGGTTGACTCTTACAACAAATTAACAGTAAACAACTTCAAACTCATAAACATCTAAATGCTTTTTCATATGTCAACAAACTTCATTTCTCAATGCTTCTGGTTATCATAACTTATCAAAGTAGTTAAGTAGTTAAGTAAATCAATCATAAGAACATAACCACAAAAACATTCACAATGACACAATTATTTTTGACGTGGAAACCCAAATGGGAAAAACCATGGTGAGATGAGACTCACAAGATAACTATCTAAACTCTTTTGAAGTTCGCCCTGTTAGGAGCCTAGCCTTTTAAAGCTTTACAAAAGTTCTGTTAAGAACTAATTCTGTTAGGAACCACCCGGTTAGGGGATTGACTACAATGCCTTGTTAGAAGCAATACCCTATAAAGAGTAACCTTGGTAGAGGATTTGAAAATCCAAGCTAATGGATCACCTTGTTAGAGGATTTGAATAGTACCAAGCTTGTTATAGCTTACCCAATTAGGGGATTTCAATTTTGATGTAATTGTTAGAAAAAAATAGGAGTTTGGTGATCTGTCTGAATAGCACTACACTTGCTTGATTAGATCCATTTCATGCTCCTATCTACCTTTACTCAAACTACAGATACATCATCCGATTTGGCAATTACACACTCAACTAATCTTTTCCAACTCTTTGCCAACTCATTAAACTAAACAACTTCATCGACCTTATAAACAAGTCAATCAGGTTGGTAACACAACAAAAACCCAATTCTCATAGAGATTACAAACAAGTCGGTTCAAGTATGACCGTTAGATTACATAGAAATCTCTGCACATCAATCAAGAAAACCTTGATCACCGCTTCATCGAACTTAGTAACTCATCATGTGCTTTGCATTATATGCAATACATTTTCTCATTCCCTAGACAAAAACCATTACAACAACTCACCAAAATCACTTGAAATTGTCTTCATACAATAATCATGTGTCACAATCATTGCCACTCATCATCAGATCATAAACCAATATAACCAATTCACCAAATTTAATCGGTTAGGGTTTATAAAAAACAACAGGTAGGGTCTACCGGTTACCAGTTCAACTCTCCAATATATAGCAATACCGGTTTACTCCACAAATTATTCCTACTAGTTACAAAACAATATTACAACAATATCAACAATATCATTACCGGTTAATTGACATCAATGACAACATAGCATATCATTAATGCAATCTTCATGCAAATGCCAACAATCTCCCCCTTTTGCATTGATGGCAATACAAATATCAATACCATTGATTGCTGTAGTGATTGTGAATAGGAATCCTGGTTTATATTACCAAATATTCACCATGCTCTCCATGTCTTCAGCTTGTCGCTGCTTCTTCTTCCCATAATCACATAATTATTCTCCCCCTTTGACAACAATGCCAAATTTAAAGTAAAACATGTAATGTCAAATTTCACTGTGAAACATCAATAACCTGCAACTTGATGCTCCTCTTGTGGAATAACTACACTTCTACACCAATCCTTATGTAAAATTCTACAAGTAGCTCCAGGACTGATGTAATCTATATCATGCTTAACTGACCTCATGAAGGGGTACAACCCCTAGCCGACTTCTAAGATACTCAAAAGTAGTCTTAGGCAAAGGTTTAGTAAAAATATCTGCAAGCTACTCCTTGGTAGAAACATGCTCCAAGATCACATCTTTACTCTGTACTTTTTTCCTTAAGAAATGATACTTCAATTCAATATGCTTGGTTCGTGCATGCAAAACAGGGATCTTGGAAATATTTATGGCACTTGTATTATCACATAAAATCTTTATAGGTTATGAAATCTTCATCTTAAAACCTTCCAAAATGTGCCTCATCCAGTATCTTGAGTATAATTCATGTAAGCTGCACCATACTCAGCTTCAGTAGTAGATTGTGAAGTACAACTCTGCTTCTTACTACTCCATGAAACAAGTCTTCCTCCAAGAAAAAATTCTCCACCGGTTGTGCTTTTCCAGTCATCAACATTTCCTGCCCAATCTACATCTGTGTACACCTTCAAGTCAAAATTTCCTCCATATGGATACCATAATCCATAGTCAACAGTTGCTTTTAAATATCTAAAAATTCTCTTGGTTGCTATCAGATGTGTTTCTTTAGGATTCTTCTAGAATCTAGCAACTATGCCAACTGCATGAGCTATGTCTAATATGCTGTGAACAACATAGTAAAATTTTCCAATCATTGACCTGTATTCTTTCTCATCAACAGATGTGGACTCATCTTCCTTAGACAACTTACAACCTGTAACCATTGGTGTCCCAACTGGTTTACAGTCACTCATGCTAAATGTCTTCAAGACCTCTTTCACATACTTAGACTGTGTGATGAAAATACCATTCTTCATTTGTTGTATTTGCAAGCCTATAAATTTTTTTATTTCTCCCACTAAAGACATTTCAAACTCATTTTTCATTTCATCTACAAAACTATTGCTCATGTCATCATTGCCTCCAAATATGGTATCATCTACAAATATTTCGCTGACTATTATTTTAACTCCTTCAGATTTGAGATATATGTTACTATCATCACTGGTTCTCAGAAATCCTATCTTCATTAGATGTGTATGAAGCCTTTCATACCATGCTCTTGATGCCTTCTTTAATCCATATAAAACCTTCTGTAATCTGCATACCATGTCTTTCTCATTAGTCAAAGCATAACCATCTAGCTGCTCAACGTATACTTCTTCTTCCAGTATCCCATTCAAAAATGTTGACTTAACATCCATCTGGTATACCTTGAATTTCTTGTGTGTTGCAAATGCAAGTAAAGTTGTGACACCTTCCAGTCTTGCCACTGGTGCAAAAGTCTCACCATAATCTTCTCCTTCCTCTTATGTATAACCTTTGCAAACCAACCTAGATTTGTTGCAAATTACAACACCATCTTCATTCAACTTGTTCCTGAATACCCACTTAGTACCTATCACATTTTTATTTACTGGTCGAGGTACTAGGGTCCATGTGTTGTTCTTCTCAATTTGATCTAATTCCTCCTCCATAGCTTTAACCCAATGATCATCACCAAATGCTTCCTTAGCAGTTCTTGGTTCAATAGTGGAGATCATGCAAGAATTCTCTCTGATTCTTCTTCTGGCTAGTACTCCAGCATCCTTATCCCCAATAATCTATAACATGATCATTATCTTCAGGTTCAACTTCTTCATTATCATCATCTTCTTCTGAATTTATTTGTTCCAGTTGAACTAGTAAATCAGTATTCACTTTGCCAGTTTCAGATTTCATACTTTCTGGTTCCAAAAATAAAATGCAAGGATCTTCATCCTTTTTCTCCAAACTGGTTTCCCTCGAGACTTCAGGATATTCATCCACTTGAACATCAACACTCTCAATAATTTTCTATGTTCGGTTGTTAAAGCACTTGTAGGCTTTACTCTTGGTGGAATAGCCAAGAAATATACCTTCATCACTTTTAGCTTCAAATTTGCTAATATAATCACCTCTCCTAATAAAACATTTGCTTCCAAATATCTTGAAATAACTAACATCAGGTGATATTCCATACCAATATTCATAAGGAGTCTTGTCCTTGCCTCTTTTTACCAAAATCCGATTCATAGTGTAGACAGCTGTGCTGACAGCTTCTCTCCAGAAATTTTTTGCTACACCTGCTTGTATCAACATTGTCCTAGAACCTTCAACAACAAACCGATTGTTTCTCTCTACGATACCATTCTACTGTGGTGTCCTCGATGTAGAAAGATGCCATTTGATACCATTTTCTTCACAATATCTAGTGATCTCCTCAGAAGTAAATTCACTGCCTTGATTTGTCCTCAGACACTTTATCTTCTTACTGCTCTCCTTCTCAACTAAGGCCCTAAATGCCTTGAACTTACCAAAAGATTCAATTTTATCCTTCAAGAATGTGACCCACATAATCCTTGAACAATCATCAGTGAAGATCATAAAATATCCGTCACCTTGAATACTTTTTGTCCTTATTGGTCCACAAAGATCTATATGAACCAAATCTAACAAATGTTTCGCTGAAAAAGATTTTCTCTTGAAAGTTGAGGATGTCATCTTTCCCAACTGACATTCTTTACATAGAGCATTAACCGGTTTGTCCAACTGAGGAAAACCTCTCACTGTCTTGGACTTACTCACTTGAACAATGTTATCAAAGTTTATATGACAAAATATCCTATGCCAAAGACAACTATCATCTATCTTTGCAATTAAACAGTTGCTGACTCTAGGATTAAGGTGAAACAAGTTACCTTTAGTTTGCTTCCTGATTGCAATAAGTTCACCTTTTCTGCCATATATTTTGCACATACTATTCTTAAACTCCAGTGGGTATCCTCTGCCATTGAGTTGTGCCACACTCAAAAGATTGTGCTTTAAACCTTCAACCCAGTAGACAATCTACACAACTCTTTCCATTAAGAGAAATAGTTCCCTTACCTTTAACCATGCAGGGCGAGTCATTACCAAATCTTACAACTCCACCATCAAATTCCTTCAAAGAAAGAAATTTGCTCCGATCACCGGTCATGTGATGTGAATGACCACTATTAGTGATCCAATCATCAGAGTTATCCATCCTGGATACTAATGCCTTCTGGTCCAATATCTCTTCTTTAATGGATACAAACACAATGTCTTCATTAGCATCGCCATCAGATTCTTCATCAGTGATACCACCATCAACAACAATAAGACAATCTCTTTTGCCTTTACCCTTATACTTCTTGAATTTCTCTTGTTTGTGCTCATTATCACCATTAGGACAGTTAGCAGCTATGTGTTCAATCTTGTTGCATGCAAAACATTTCAAAGGTAATTTAACTCTATATTTACCTGTACCTCTAGGCAACCACTTGGCCAACAATGCTTCAAGCTTAACTAAACTATCTTCATCATCAACTTCTTTATTGGATCTGGATTCATAACTATGACTGTCATCTCTACTTTTCCTCACAGACAAGTTAAAAATAGAAGCTCTAAATGCAAACTTAGATTTCTGTACACTACCATCATAACCATTTAATTCAAAATTAGTAAGCTTGCCAATGATGGAGTCAAGAGTTACCTTAAAATTGTCATGGACTTTAGCTCCTGAATAGCTACAACTCGGATAGCGTAGACTGATAGTAGGGTTCTCAGTACCTTACTGATCACTATGGAATCTTCCACTTTACCTCATGCACTCTTAATTTCACCGATTATCTCCTTTATCCATTGACCATACTGCTGGATATTCTCACCTTCAGCCATTCACATGTCATCAAACTTTCCTCTTAGACTCTCTTCTTTAGCAATCTTAACATGTTCATCACCACTATAAATCTCTTCAAGTTTTTTCCATATCTCATATGCAGTCTCTAGACCATGAACATCTACATACTCTGCATTAGATAAAGAACTAATAATGGCCTCTAATGCTTGATGATTTTCTTGTTGCTCTTTCTTCTGATCATCAGTCAACATCCCAGTAAGTGCAACATATTTAGTATCGACATGTTCCCAATACTGGCTTCCTAGACTCTTGATGTAAATTTTCATTGTGTCACTCCATATCCTATAGTTCTCTCTATTAAACTTCAGACCTTCCTTCTTCATCATGATCTGCAAGATCTTTACCTCAAGCTGTTAGGCTTAGACCTTAAAGAACCTGATAAGCTATGATACCAATTGATGGTATGATGAAAGAATGAGTATCCGGTCAACTACTGAGAGGGGGGGTGAATCAATAGATAGAAAAACTGATACAAACTTCACAAATCTCAAAAATCAATTTCTCAAAGTAAACTTAGAACTATCAATGTAATACCACTGTCAAGATAAAAACTCATAAGATAAATTGGTTGACTCTTACAACAAATTAACAATAAACAACTTCAAACTCATAAACATCCAAATGCTTTTCATATGTCAACAGACTTCATTTGTCAATGCTTTCGGTTATCATAACTTATCAAAGTAGTTAAGTAGTTAAGTAGTTAAGTAAATCAATCACAATAACATAACCACAAAAACATTCACCACTTGACACAAATATTTGGAAACCCAAATGGGAAAAACCAGAGTGAGATGAGACTCACAAGATAACTATCTGAACTCTTCTAAAGTTCACCCTGTTAGGAGCCTAGCCTAATTAATCTTTACAATAGTCCTGTTAAGAAATGATCCTATTAGGAACCACCCGGTTAAGGGATTGACTACAATGCCTTGTTAGAAGAAATACCCTGTAATGAGTAACCTCGGTAGAGGATTTGAAAATCCAAGCTAACGGATCACCTTGTTAGAGGATTTGAATAGTACCAAGCTTGTTGGAGCTTACTCAGTTAGGGGATTTCAATTCTACTGTAATTGTTAGAAAACAACAGGAGTTTGCTGATTTATTTGAATAGCACTAGACTTGCTTGATCAGATCCATTTCATGCTCATATATGCCTTTACTCAAACTGCAAATACATCATCCGGTTCAACAATCATACACTCAACTAATCTTTTCCAACTCTTTGCCAACTCATTAAACTAAACAACTTCAATGACCTTATAAACAAGTCAATTAGGTCGGTAACACAACAAAAACCTAATTCTCATAGAGATTACAAACAAGTCGGTTCAATTATGACCATTAGATTACATAGCAATCTCCGCACATCAATCAAGAAAACCTTGATCGCTCCTTGATCACTGCTTCATCGAACTTAGTAACTCATCACGTGCTTTGCATTATATGCAACACATTTTCTCATTCCCTAGATAAAAACCATTACAACAATTCACCAAAATCACTTGAAATTGTCTTCATACAATAATCATACGTGTCATAATCATTGCCGCTCATAATCTAGTCATAAACCAATTTAACCAATTCACCAAACTTAATCAGTTCGGTTTATCAAAAACAACAGGCAGGGTTTACCGGTTACCGGTTCAACTCTCCAATATATAGCAATACCGGTTTACTCCACAAATTATTCCTACCGGTTACAAAACAATATTACAACAATATCAACAATATCATTACCGGTTAATTGACATCAATGACAACATAACATATCATTAATGCAATCTTCATGCAAATGCCAACAATGCCATCTCTAATCAACTTGCCATTGGGATGGAGACACACTAAGACCTATGAGACCAGGTGGAGTTGAATTCTTGTATCTGCAATCCTGCAACAATCAATATCCACAAAGCAACATATACAATAACATATATCATAAATGATCAGGCAAGTGAGAGAGAATTGGAACGTCATATCCTGCTCGCAACGAGTGATATGCCATCGTTACTATCACAAATAAAATAGTAAGATAATCACAACAATCACAGTATCTATTGGAAGAATGTTGCAAATATGTGCTTGAGAGATATTTGAGAGATGTGTTGTCATTGATGTCAACATATTTCTTTGTCTAAGGCAATGATGTAGTGAAGTTCAATGAGTTAGTTTGTTCAACATAGTAAGTATAATGAAGATTAGAGTTTACAGATTAAAGGGTTTGTAGAGAGTTGTCTGTAGTTGATTCCATTCAAGTTTCAGAGGTCCACATGGAGATTTGATTGAGTTATGGGTATCTGTGTTGTGGCTGATTTTTTAGTTGTTCAGTAGTGACAGAGTGATAGTATTTTGATCTACATTGCTTGACATTGTAATATCTTGTTTTGCAGATTTGGAGGTATGTTTGGAATGTTGGTGTGTGTCCTCGATTCCAGTGGTTCATGGTTTGTAGGCCTGCAAGTGATTTTTCAAGGTTGACAGTCATTGCAGTTAGTGTTCCTGAGGTTCCGTATGAAGATGCTGGTCACTCTAGTAATTTGTGTTGGTGTGGATGTTGCTATGGTAATTCATGATGCTTGTGGATGTCTCTAGATCATGTGCCTTTTGTGTTGGTGGTCCACATTTATTGTTGAGCTTGCAATTGATGTTTTTCTTCGGTACGTTGGTGTTCTTCATATTCTTGGCCAACTAGATGCTTATAACGTGTTGTGGATGTTCGAGGCGTAATTCTTGGAGGTGTAACATGTTCGAGGTGAAAGATTTGGGTTTGTGCTATGTCTTGATCGACATTTCTTGGTCCACATGTAATATTATGCTGAGTGTGGTTGTATTTTTTAAATTAGGTTGTGAGTGTTGAGCTAACCTTGATGATTTATCCAAGGTTGATGTCATTTATAAATAATTGTTATATTTTTGTATTTGACTATGGTGTGTGGATGAGTGTGAGTGTGTATGCATGCTGAATGTATACATCTGTTGATGGCAGAGAAGAATTGTGAAGAAGAAAGTTGTTTTATGCTTCAATGAAACTGAACTAGACATTAAGGATATGCTATTTATCAGTTTATAATTTTTGGAGGTGATTTGTGATTGTTTGTACAGGCAGTGAGCCTCTTCTGGGTAGTGAGCCTTTTCCTTTGAGTAGTGAGCTCTAGGCAGTGTGCTTGAATGCATGTGGATTCTACATTGTAATACTTCTAACAGAGTATGCTTATATTGTGGGTGTATCTCCATCGTGGTTTCCCCTAACATGGTTTTCCACATACAAAAATCTTGGTGTTATGTGTGTTTATGATGTGTTGTTGATTTATGCTTTCATGTTTAATTATCAGATCTGAGAATAAGTTTAAGTAGTGTGATTTTTTGTGACAACTAATTCCCCCCCTCTCAGTTGTCTGCCCTATTTCCATCAGCATCAACTCATCCAATATAATCATGAAGTGGGGTTAGCACTATCAAGATGCCATCATAATTTGATAAGTAATATAGTCCATCCATGAATAATGAGTGCATATAACCCATCAAATATAAGTCCATCCATCATAATAGTCTAAGATATGTCATCATCCATATAGATCATCATATATCAAATATACATATGAAATGTCTAGCATCATCAATAAGCATCTAGGATACCAATAGAGTCATAAGTTTCAGCCAAAACAACATCAAGGAGTCTAAATAAGTCTATCAAGGCACAAATCAAAAGATGAATCATGGGGGGACACTACATCCTCCCCTGCTTTGCCTAGGCTTACTCCTAGAATCCTGAGAACAAACAGGGGTAAAACTCTCTCATCCACCCTGGATTCTCCCAAGTCGGCAAAGAATCATCACTTAGGTCCCATTAGACCTTTACCTACTTTATGTCGTGACCCTTGAGGGCCAGCCCTTGACACCAAACAATGCACATGAGCTCCAAAGAAAGTTGCAGGTCCTCTTTCGTGGATGAACGCTCAAGAACACCTTGTCACCTACTAAAAACTATCGATCAACGTGATGAACATCCACATACTTCTTCTGCTTGTCTTGCACAACCATCAAATGCTCTTTATTAGTGTCACTTGCTGCTCCATATCCTCCAACATCTTTGAATGAAGAAGCACTCTATCCTCCAAATGATCTCGACTCAAAGGTGTACGACATGGTCGCCCATACAAAGCCTAAAAAGGAGACATACTGATCGAACCATGGCATCCATTATTATATGCAAACTTCACCAAATATAGTTAATCCTCCCATCGAGACTGCTGATCCATAACATACATCCATAACATATCCTCCACAACCTAATTAACTCTCTTAGTCTACCCATCTATCTTGGTTTGATACATTGAACTGAAGTTCAACTGGGCTCCTACGTAATGTTGAAGAGAGGTACACAATGTGGAAGTGTACATTGGATCACAATTTGAAATAATCTGATGAGGAATACCATGAAATCTCACTATATCCTCCATGAAAATCTGAGCTATTGTCGTTGTTGTGTAGGAAGATTAGATAGGAGAGAAGTGTGCCACATTGGTCAACCTATCAATGGTGACCATGATAGCATCATGACGATGAGAAGATATATCTAATCCAACAATAAAATCCATAGATATGGTATCCCATTTCCACCTGGAACCAGGTTCGACTGCAATAGACCTGTTGGATGCCGATGCTCTGCCTTCACTCGCTGAAACTCCAAGAAACAAGACACAAAATCTGCTATATCTCTCCTCATGCCGACACAATGATATAATTGTTGTGAATCCACGTGCATCTTCTTGATACCTGGATATGCCGAGTAAGGTGCATGATGAGCCTCTGTCAAGATCAAAGCTTGAAGTCCATTAGAAGGTGGAACATAGATATATCCCAAATGTCAAAGAAGACCATCACACTACAATGAATAACCTGCATATCTCCCATCAAGAGCTTTACCTGAAGCAATCTCTGCACTATCTTCTTGGTACCAAGCATCTAAAGGAAGCGCACTAAGAATGCAACTCCTCAGATCCACACTAAGAGTCAACACTGAAACCTCATGCCTCTTGCGGCTCAAAGCATCTGCCACCACATACTCCTTACCTTGGATATACTTTACCTCAAAATTGTACTCACAAAGAAACTCCATCCAACATCGCTGCCTAACATTCTGGTTAGGCTACGTGAAGATATATTGCAAACTGTGATGATCACTGTGCAACTCAAACTGATGCCCAAGAAGAATATGCCTCCATCTCATCAAAGCATGCACAAATGCTGATAACTCTAAATTGTGAGTGGGATAAGTCAACTCATGATCTTTGAGTTTACACGAATCATGCAATTACATGACCATCCTCCATAAGAATCGCTCCTAGCCCCTCCAAGGAAGCATCCATGTACACTATAAAATCTCTTAAAGGATTTGGCACTACTAGAATAGGTGCACTAGTCAATGTTCCCCGAGAATTTGTAATGTTGTCTCACACTGATTTGACCATGCAAACTTCTTCCCTTTCCTCTAAAGAGAAGTGATAGGATGAGCAATCTTCAAAAACCCTTGAACAAACCATTGATAATAGCTTGCAAGACCCATGAAGCTGTGAACCTCGCCCACATTAGTGGGTATTGGCCAATCCACAATAGCTTCAATCTTAGTGGGATCCACTGCGATACCCTCACTTGAAATAACATGGCCAAGATACTTAACCGTTGACTAGAAGAGCTAGCACTTAGCCATATTGGCATACAACTGATTCTCACAAAGACACTACAAAACTTGCCTCATATGCTCCTCATGCTCCTCCGTAGTCCTTGAATAGATCAATATATCATCAAAGGACACAAGCACAAAACTGTCAAGATATGTCCTAAAAAATCCATTCATCAAAATCATGAACACCAAGGAAACATTAGTAAGCCCAAAAGGTACCACTGTAAACTCATAATGACCACATCAAGTATGGAATGTTGTACAATGAATATCTGCCTCATAAATCTACAACCAGTGATACTTGGACTTAAGATCTATCTTAGAGAAGACCTTAGAATACTTAATATGATCAAAGAGGTCATCATTCCTCGGAAAAGGATAATGATTCTTCATCGTTACCTTATTTAACTGTCTGTAATCAATATATAAGCGAAGGGATCCATCCTTCTTCTTAACAAACAACATAGGTGCCCCCCAAGGGGAAACACTAAGACAAATGAATCCCTTAGCTGGAAAATCCTCCAACTACAACCTCAACTCACTCAACTCTTAAGTAGTCATCAGATAAGGAGCCTTAGATCTAGGCTCTGCTCCAGGAACCAAATCTATCTAAATATTGATGTCACGCTTAGGCAACATACCGAAAATCTTGCTAGGGAATACATCTAAAAACTCTTGAAGGATGGGATGACGATGAAAGAGATCAATATGACTATCTCCCTAATCCAAATCATTCACCCCCATCACAAATAAGTGACAACCTTGGTGCATACAATGGTTCATCTGCATAGCAGAAATCATGCAAAGAGAAATAGGTCGCTACACACCCACTATCTCCACATTTTGGTCACTATCATAAAGACACTGCACCCTCTTACCACAAAAAATAATCTTGGCCTGATGAGTCTTAAGACAATCCACACCTAACACGACAACATAGGACTCCAAAGAGAAAACACAACGATCCACTGAGGTGGTACATACCCCCAAATCCAACACACAACTGTGCACAAAAGAATCCATTACCATCTTGGACCCCGTAGCCAACTCTACATGCCACCTATCATCTTGCTTTTCCATAGAAACATTACATCATTCAATATGGAGAAATGAAAGAATTTGAAGCACCTGAATTGAACAACACTGAGGAAGAGATAGCAACTATGTCACTTGTGGTCTCAACAACTATAGCCTGGTAATAAGCCTGGTAGTTATCAACCACTACAAATACACGATGAGATCTCCATGCATATCCTACTATGGGATCTGAAACAATCGACCTCTATCCTAATACCTGAGTAGACCTCTAAGGATAATGAACTGCAATATACCCTGGCTGAACACAAGAGAAGCAACTCCCTCTACTGAATCCTCCACTAACTGAGGTGCACTAGGCTGCTGAACACTACCTCCGCTGGAGTTATGTTGAGAACTCTATGCTAGCTGAGAGGGAAAAGATCACCTATCTCTCTACCTACTGTGATTCCTATTAGCATTTTATTTAGAACCATGAATAAAAATCCAAGGAAACTTCTTCTGAAACCACTGACCGCTCCGAGAAGAAGGATAACTCTTAGCAAACTTGAAGACTACGACTATGCACTCCTCACAATTGATCTCGAAGCTAGGGCACTAATCGTCCACACACTTGGCACACTTCCCAAAGCCAAATTCAAGTTCTCCTATACCAATAACGCCTTCTCCACAACTACCTCCATAGTATTAGGCTCAAGAATCTGAACTCCAGTACTGATACAGTCGCTAAGACCTCTAACAAAATGCTGCATCAATATAGCCTCATCATCCACTATCCCAATGTCCTGCTTAAATTCAAATAACTTACGCTCGTACTACTCAACTGTCATATTCTGTTGCCTCAAATCATGAAACTCATCTTCCTTCCTCTACCTCCAATGATCAGATAAGAAACATGCACGAAACCTCTCAAGGAATAACTCCCATGAAACTATCTCAATGTTCGAGTGCAACTTCTTCTCCTCCATATGCCACCAGGTAGATACAAAGTCACGAAGATGCATGATCACACACCTAGCCTCGGTGTTACTGCTCTATGAGCACATAGCGAAACACCTACCCATATCCAATAGCCAAGTCTTCACCTCCATGCCACAACTAGAACCATGAAAAGTGGGAGGTTGAGACCTCAAAAGATCTCTCATATGACCTGCTGCAACCTCATCTTGATCTACCTCAACTCTCCTTCAAGGAGAACGTGAACATTCTCTCTTGATGACCAAAATAACAAGACTCCTCCTATCTCAGCCCTAAGCGACTAAGAAGCTCCTGAAGAACGTTAATCAACTACAAAACTGCATCACTCTACTCTCCTTCCTCTTGTTGGTCATGCTACTACTCCTCATGGTGTGACTCTTCAAAAACCTTGGGAGGAGGATTTTATCGAGTACCCATGCGACCACCACATCCATGAACTCTACCTGTAGCAAGGCATCTTGTCTATTAAAGACACAAAATAACCATAAGATAAAATCTAAGGCAACTAAATGCAAGAAAATATCTAGCAGGGATAACCACATGGAGAACCGAAGCTATACTGCTACTATGCACAATGGGCTCATATGAAACTAGAGTACCAAAGATATGAACATGGGCTCAGATACCAGATGTGATGCCCGCCAAAATACCCTAGAGAAATTAACCATCTAATACGCAAATAAAGATTTGTTTTTTACATCATCTAATACAACACATGAAAATAAATACTCACATGCATTAAACATCCATTTATAAGGTATCACACATACCCATCATGATCATTACATAAAATCATTGTACGCAAGCGGAAATAAATATGACTCAACAATTGTCTTTCCATAGGGTATCTCAATGCCATTACTTATAGCATCATCAAGAACATATCATCATAAACATAACATCATGATTACTTCTATAATCCAATGCATTCTAACACAACTAACATTACCTCTTTCATGCATATATGTAAGATCTCACCAATCTAATGATCATGATTACAATAATGCAAATTCCATTAACCCCCTTAAGATTCATTTTAATAACACCAATCCAAATGTTACTAATTCTAATTTTCTTATTCATTACCTCAACATCATTATTCCATTCTTAATATTATCTACCACATGCCCAATTCACATCCTTAATCACAATAGACATTCAAATAGCTCTAAATGCACATCCATACCATGAAGTAAGATCAATTAGGAAACAAATTCTTTTCCAACTAAAGCATAAAATCTAGCTCCTCATTTCTATAAATGAACAATATCCAAAATATAAGAATTACAACAATATGTTCTCTTATAAGGATTATGATAATTACCATAATATCCCATCTACCATTACAAATGAATACAATATCTATTTTACATCAAGGAGCATAACACTCAACTACAAATACAACTATCTCATGAATTCTACAATATATATGTCATATGTATCAAATACATAAATCTACTACAAATATCTATCCATAAGCTGAAGATGTAAGAATCCACATCCACACATGAGCATCCAACAAAGAACATCCCAATGGAAGAAGGCATCAAACCACCTAACCATGTGGATCCAAAGAAACCACCCCCCATTCTAGGAGATGGCACAAGGTCCCACACATACTCTAGACCTAGTCTGACACATAACAACCAAAAAGATTTCACAAGATAATAACTACAACTGAAAGCAACCACATGAATAAATAATCCAAATCACATCACATGGATAAATCAAAGTAATAAACTCCTAGAGGCATATCAACAACCATGTCATAAGGAACATGGACACATGTGGGGAAGAGTGTCATCACATGCTATCCTCACGAAGAAGGGCATAATATATAAACATCAAGATCTCCACCCGACACTACAAGATCTTCACCTGCACCCCTGATAGACATGTGGAACCATCTCAAGCTCATCCCAAGTCTCCACTCAAGGGTTATGAGGTGGGACACCAAAATCCATTTATTATCTTATTTAGACAAATCCTAATTACCAAACCCATCTAATTAATTATTATGGTTATCACTTGTTTAAATAAAGAAAACCTCCAATGTTATTCTTGGTGGTCTAGACTCCAAGCATCCTTACAAGGAACCTCTTGGCAGCCTATTCTCTCATGACCCTAACCATCACATGGAAGCCCAATCTCCCTAACCATGTTCCAAGACCTTAGGGTAACACAAAAATACATCAATAAGGAGGCTCAACCTTAACATCATAAAATATCCACATATACATAAGCTACAAGAACAAAAGCCAATGCCACAATGACAACAAGAATGTATCATTAGCCTCAACAATTAACCAATAAACAAGAGAAAGACAACATCCTCTTTCTCAACCAAAACAATATAATCCTCTATAGTGAGGCACACATCATCTCATTGGAGCGATCATAAATCAATCCTCTAAATAAGGGATGAACCATCCCGTTGGAGCTAATAGAATACATCCTCAACAACAAGGCACAAAACATCTTGCCAGAGGCAAAACATAATCATATATCCAAATTTGGATAATATCCAACTTAGGAAATCACAAAGATACCAAAAATAGCATCTGGTACAAAGAACAAAATCAAAAAAGTCATCTCAGATTGTGAAAAAGACAAAAAAACAATAAACAACATAGTCTAGCGCATTTGCCTAATTTTGTAGCGCATCTACACATTTCTATAGTGCATATGATTAATTCTGCAGTGCATGTGAGTAATTCTGTAGTGCATATGTGTAATTATGCAGTGCATCTGTGTAAATCTGTAGCGCATCTGCCTAATTCTGTAAGGCATCTGCCTAATTCTGCAACACATCTACTACAAAGAGGTAGGATGACTCATGGACGAAAATAGATATATGACTAAGTGTCAAAAACACACTAAGTCAATTAGGTCAACACCAGAACCAACCAATTAGGTGTAACATTTCAAAATCAAGGATTGAATCAATTAGGAATCACAAAACAAATAGCACATAATGTATTAACCGACAAAAAGATACGATTATGACAATACGCATGAAATATAATCAAGCCATTCTCAACAGACACAAAATTATCCAACTTCCTATAATAAATCAAACATATGAAATACAATTTACCCAAAGTTCCATATATACAAAGATACAAATGTATATAATTAAAATTGTACAACAAATCTCTTACTCCCATCCCCATCAGGCAATCTTTTATAGGCAACCTTTTCAGAAAACAAATTCAAGAAGGATAAAACCTCCAACATAGAAATTGAAGAAATGGTCTAAGAAATTTGATGAAGCACAATCCAAATCCAAGCTCCAATTCCCAAATCCAAATCCAAAGCCAAAATCTATAATCGAAACGAAGAATTCTTCAGAAAATGCAGATAATTCTCCAGCAAGCCAACCCACAACAATGATTAGAAAGACAAATAAATTAAAATGCATTAAAAAACTATGCAATAAATAGGCCAATCATAATAATCCAAAAAATAATATTTCATACCTACCATGCACAAAATCGAGGTAAGAAATTATAATAAATAATATTTACTTACCCAATCTCTCAACCAATAGTAAAATAGGGTAGGTAGAATTTATAATATTTAATTAACCCAAATAAGTAAAAGAGAATTTAAATAATAAAAAATAACCAATAATAAATAAACCAAGGCAATATAAATAATTACCCAATAAATATAAAGCTACAATAATAACATTAGATCAATAATAATTAAACAATAAATAAATAAATATTCAAACAACATTAAATCATTAAATAAATATGAAAGCACTAAATAAATATAAACCAAATAAATCAAAGCTCAATAAAAATTAATCAAGGTAACATAATAAATGTTAATAAATCACCCAATAATAATTAAATATCAAAACTATATGTAGACACCTAAAAATGTCTTATTGGTCATGTACTAATTATTTGTCTAAATTAGTTAAATAATTCTTTAATTATTTAATTAAGTTAATTAATCTTATTCTTCTAATTTCATATTTCCTCATCATCTTACTAATTACTCTATTTCTTATTCTTTTAATCATTTTAATCATTTTCTAATATTAATTAAATATTTATTATTTAATTAATTCTGATTAATTCCCCAATTTAAATAATCTTTATTATTTAAATAAATTCTATTTTCAATTTCCCTCTCTAATGCATTATTCATTAACCCTTTTCTAAATATTAATTAAATATTTATTATTTAATTAATTGTGATTTAATCCTTTAATTTAAATAATATTAATTATTTAATTAAATTCCATTTCTAAAATAATTGAATAGTTTCTTTAAATTATTTAATTAGCTAATTAATTATTCTATTTCCATTTCCAAATCCCCAAATTCTAATTTTATTTAATTTCAAATTCTTCTAAATTCAATCACATGTGCATGATTTCAAAAACCAAATTGAAAATCAAAGTCAAGTTCTAAATATATTCAAATACTAAATTGAATTTAAAATAAACTCAATTATTTGAATAAATTTCATGCAAAGATTAAATTGAAAATCTAAGAAAGTGCAAGCACATGCTAAATTAATTAATTCAATCAATCAATTAATTAAATCATTTATCTCTCCAATCTCTATTTTCATCTTCAAGTTAGCTTTTTCTAAATAAAGCTTTCTTTGTCATCAATTAATTATCCTCCAATCATTCTTTTTCTTCCTTCAGTTAGCTTTTTCTCAATCAGTTAACTCCTTTAATCTATTCAATCTATTCTCTTTCACCCCCAAATCAACAGTTCAACTATCAATCAATATGTGAGCTCACATGAGTTCCACCTCTTGATCAATCTGTTCTACCTTTCAATCAATCCTCTCCAATTATCTATAAATTGAGAATTCAATCTCCATTTTCAACAATCACAAACTTTGAATCTTTGTGTCATTTGCAGGTTGTCAGTGCTATATCTGAGAGCCACCATACCGCAAAGAGGAGAAGAACAATGGAAGTCATATGTGATCATGGAATAGGGAGTTTTGATTAACATATTTTACATTCCTATTTCTTAATTGTATTATTTCATTGGTTTGTGTTCAAATTGCTTAGATAGTTAAGGGATTCCTGATTTTCCTTATTTCCTATTTAGCAATTATGAATTTGAGTATAGCACAATTTGGTGAACCCGACGTGAATAACAACTAATTAACCTTCTCCATTTTCTGTGTTATTTTTGCAAA